>NW_005054306.1:4486952-4519805 GCF_000277835.1 Geospiza fortis
AGCCATGCCACCAGCAAACACAAAGAGCTGCTAACTAGTTCATGATAAAGAGAAACCAGCGCATGAAAGGGACTGAAAATGGTTCCATGCAGCCAATGGCACGCTGCTTTTAGAGAAGTACTTTGAAAGAATACCACAGAAGGGCCTTTCTGCCAAAGAATTGCACTGTCAATGACTGGTTCAATCCCACTGATTAGGGTCTTTCCATTAACTTCAGCAAGTTCCCTAGCACTCCCCAGATTTTTGTTATTAAAATAGGCTGACAAACAATCTAGGCTCAGCTTACAGCTGAGGCTGGCAGTTTTTCACCCTGCATTGTAACAGCCTTCACCAAACCCCCCTCACAGGAGAATTTACAGCCCTCAGCACCGTGAAGAAAGCTCCATGTGGGAGGGGAGCATCAGTACTTCTGAACTGGATATGGAATCGCAGAAGAGTCAGAGTTGGAAGGGGCTTCTGGAGATGATCTAGCCCACCCACCTTACCAAGGCAGGGTCACCTAGAGCAAGTGACATGGGAATGTCTCCAGACCTTGCTGGGCAGCCTGTTCCAGTGCTCTGCCACCCTTAGTGTAAAGAAGCTCTTCCACATGTTGAAGTGGAGCTTCTTGCATTTTAGTTTATGGCCATCACATATGAGGCAGTTGCTAACAGTACTTTTATTTTTGGCTCCTCTGCTATGTTCATATAACCATACATCCATCATATGAGCAAGCATCATGTATTACAAAAGCAGCATATATTTTGGCCTAATTACAAAACTGAAAAATAATTTTAAAATACACTAGCAAAATTATTTTTCATTAGCAATCATTTGACAGGGCATCAGAATATTTTAGGGAAGGAAAAAAAAAAAACCAAAAAAACCAAGAGGTTAATTCTTGTTTCCATCCTTGCTTTATCATTCCAGAGCTAAGTGTTGCTTAGTTTTTGGCTTCTTTACCACAACAAAGCTGGGACTTCTCTATGCTTTCACCAAGATACATGTCAGCTTAACACATTAACAAGGAATTAAATTTGTGTTATCTTTATATAGAGAAAAGTAATTTAAAAATAATAAAAAATTAAGGTTTGATTTTACATTTCTGACGCTGTGAAACACTGAAAACTAAACCAAGCCAAGGATCTAGTTACTTTTGTGTTGTCATTATATTGCAAAGGTTTCACATTGTTATCCCCTTATTGCAAGAGTTTTGTACCTCCTTGATGTTTCTCATAGGCAGCTCCTCTAAGTACTGACTCTTCCTTCTTCTCACAACAACCAATTGACTCCAGTTCCCCCAACCAACCAAACCACTCTTTTATAGCACTCTTCTTATTATTGGCTACAGCTGTGGCCTGTTAAAGTCAGGCCTGCTCCTAATCTTTAATAATTAACCCAGCTGCAACTCTTTAGGGGGTAAGATTGCTTTCTATACTACCTTTATTTACTTATGTTCTATCCCCCTACACTTCTGGGTTATTTTAATGTAGTCTCAAAGATACACGTCACCAGAAAACAGTAGCAGCCCGAGTGAATGATTAAATCCTGAATCTGCATATTGTAAATGATGACAGGTGAAGGTTTATCTAGAAACTTCTATTGTCATGGCCATTTGGAATGGAACTAAACACATATACAAAGACAACTACAGTCTTTACCCAGATTAATCAGGAAACATGGTTTTTTATGAGGGAAGGCAATGGCCTCCTTCAGAGCAACCCTCTGTCCCAAAATGCAGATTGCACTAACATGACTACAAGGTAAGTGTTTCATACAAACTTCTGTGTAGATGGAGACACAATCTGTGTAGCCCAAATTGCATGAACCTTGGGCCAGAAGTCCCATGTTCTGGCCCCAAATGCTATATAATAGCTTGTGGCAGCTTGTGAACTTCTGGTAGAGGGTGTGTATTGAGTGTTAGCTATCCACAAGCACACTTTTATTCTGTGTTATAACTGCAGGAAAGCACAGAGTTAATCCAGACAAAGGGCTGAGAATTTTTACAGCAGTTGCTGCTCAGAAACCCACAAGCTGCAACACACCCCACCTTATTCCACACTTCTTGTTTTCTCTTAACACTTCATTTCTCTTAAGTAGCTAGTGCTCCTCACTCATTTAAGAGGTGCAATACTAAATAAAGATCATGCTGAAATTACCTTTAAAAACTTTTTGCAAGCAATTTTTTCCTTGCATGCATGAACTGATGGCAAATATCTTCTAAGTTAATTTCCCCGTTGGAAGCAACCAAAAGGATGAAACTGTACTCATTAGAATACACAGAAAGAAAGCAATAATCCAAAGCTCCATGCATGCTTATCAGAAAACTTTGAATTGCTCTTCATCTCACTGGTCAAATTTAGAAAGAAAATTATATTGACTCACTAGAACTCAGATCACCAACCAACCATTTAAAAGTACTTTAAAAATTGGATTTAAGAGTCATACAGAAGATATTTAAACTAAAAAGGGAAACTGAAATTTTAAAAAAGACAGAAATCCCAAATGCTTTAATTAAATAGCTGAGGTGTTAATTTCTAGAATAAAACAGAAAAACAGCTGGAAGCATTAATAAACATACTACTAATTTAAAATTTACATGTCAACAACATAAAGGCAATCTCCAGTGCAGTTCTCCCCCAAAAAGAAACAAACCAAATCCATCCACCAAAACCCCTGCTATACACAACATTTTTTATACTTGTAAAACACAACTGCTTAACCCCTACAAAAATGGGGCAATCTAGGAGTCATGTTGTCAAAGGAAATGTCTCTGAAGTGCACCAGAATCACAGAATATGCTGAGTTGGAAAGGATCCACAAGGATCACCATGTCCATGTGGTGGCATTTCACATGCAAGCAGCCCCAGCTTAGGTCACAGAAGGTCAAGGTTGCATTCTCAGGCTTAGAGAGAAGACTTGAAAAACAAACAAAAACAGTGAACTACTAGAGGTCAGACTCAGTTAAGAGAAGCCCTTCTGGCCTGTGCAATGAAATCTCATCAACCTCCCAGAAGACATTATTATACCTCCATTGACCAGTGAAGAAGCAAACAAATTTAAATTCAATTTAGTCAAATCTAGCTCTGATTAGTGCTGCTAGAACACACACAATAAATTGCCAAATTGCTTCAGTAGCCAAGATGACTCTGGTTTTCTTACAGCTGTCAGTGACAGATGTAGTGAAAGCAGAGACCTTCAGCAAATACTTGTTTGGTTTAAAAACATTGTTTCCCTTCTATCAGAGCCACAAAAACTTGGTCTGAAGAGATTCACAGGAGGACGGAAGAAGCTGGTGCTGACACAGAGGTGCTGACTGGAAAGAATACTGGAAGTTGAGCTCCTCATCTTGCTGCCCAGTGTCCTAATGTGAACCACTAGATGAAAGAGGCCAAACCCGAAAAAGACACCAACACTTACTGGAGTTAAGCTTTTCATTTTGTATCCCAGGACTTGAGAGTCCTGAGGAATCTCAAAAAAAAACCAGACTGATGAGACCAGGATGATGAGCAAAGCCTTACAAGAAAACTGGGGCAAGGATTGGGGAACACTTTCTCCATCTGGCGCCACACTAGAGAGCCACATCTCTCATTCACAAACTAGTCAGTGTTGCACAAGCCTTTCCTTCACAACTAAGGAGTCTCATCTCTGAGTCCACCCAGCTACTCCAAGCTCCACCAGCAGTTTGCACCTTGCACATAGCAACGTGAGCTTTCCCTCTGCACCAATACGCCAGTCCAAGCTCCCTGCACTGTATAACCACAAATGTTGTGTCCTCTGCCCAGCTGGCTTTTCAAGCTATGAGATTTAAGGCTACCAACAGAAGAGAAGCAGCAGGGGCTCGTTCACCCATCTGTTGTAACGTGGCAGCTTCAGCTTCGCTCAGGGCTGTCACGTCACAGGAGCACAGGCTTTCTCCTCCATTCCAGCTCGTCCCACCTTCTGCAGAGGACAAAGACGAGAAGAAACCTCTTCTGTGGCTCTGGCCACACGCCCCAGCACCCGCTGAGCAAATCCATAACTGCTTGCCTCATTATAACATGGTGAAAATCAAAGAGCTAAGCCCAAGGCAAAAGCCTTACAGCACCAAGGAGTGCATTAGCAAGCACATCACTAGAATCTCCCCAACCATTAGAACTATCAGGACACAGATTTAATTTATGCACCACACATACTACAAAACTGAGTGAAGAAAAATTCTAAAGTAAGCTGCCTGAGGCAACACAGTTATTGTAATACTGTTTTCTGTATTATAAACCATAATGATACTCGTTTATAAAGTCTTCTGTTCCAAAAGTTTTAAGTGGTAGCTTTACACAAAATCTTCTTTCAGAAAGGGGAAGTCTGGCAGTTCTGACCTGATTTTGCCATTTATGTGATGGCTGCAACACTGAATATCCTGATGAAAGGAATCTCTGCTGAAGCCTATACTCTCTAATTTCTTCTTCTTAGAGCTTATTCTGCAGCACTTCAGAGAGCTCCAAGACATCCCTGTGTCTCTACCCTATGAGACACAGCACAGATACAGCTGCTTCTTGGGATTTCAAAAATAATTAAAGGCACAAGACAACAAAGGAAGGATGGAAGAAAGAAAAATGTGAAGGAGGGAACACGAGCCTCTTCCAAACAAATACATGCACATTCAAGTCTGTTAAAAGGTGTACGTTTTCCCATGTGATATATTATCTTTTCTACCAGGCTAATTTGACACAATTACCTCAGAACATTTATTCCAAGAAATGTGGCTGAAGTTTATCCATTTTGTTACAAATTTGCTATATTTCAATATACTCACGGAATTTAAAATCTTCCTATGCTTTTTTAAAGTTGTGGTAGAGCTATCGGCTGATTTAATCAAAAAGATTAAATTGTCTTTCCTGAAAGTAGATGCATATTTGACAGGATTAAGTTAAGGACCACTGTTTTAGCTGTTCGTGATTAGTGTCACTTCAGAAGCTTCTGAGTTACATTAAGGAAAATGCTACCAAACAAAAAACCAGCAGCAGCAAACCTAACCAGATAAAAAAGGAAGGGAAGGCAGATTACTTCACTGTAGGAGGGGCTGCTGTGACTTCCTGGAAGTCTAAAAGTGCCTGTGTTCCCTGTACAGGAGCCAAAGAGGGTTCAGATGCAGAGGTCTCACCCACCCAGCCATCCCAGCAGGAGGTTAGGAAGTTCCCTCAACCCCATAGACACAGATGTGTTGGAGGAACAGTCACACAGTCACATTTCCACAGGATGGAAATGAAGTATGACACAGCCCTCTCTTGTCGTGCCTTTCTGAATTCCATGGATAACAAACGCACACAATTAGGCTGAGGTTGCTTCTCCCCCAGTGTCCCAGCTCTCTGCAAGGAGGTGAGCTCCAGGAGCTCTGCACACTCCTTGTTACCCAGGTCCTGGGGAGCTCCAGCCAGGCAATGGCACTCAGACAATGAAACACTGAAAGAGAAAGCCACAAACAGCCTTCTTTCCCCCATGGCACACTTAGAAGACCAGAAAACCACTTCTTACAGAAATTGCCTTTATTTCCTGTAAGAAAGCTGAGAGAAATATGACAGATGACTGTCACTACCTTCCAGTCTGCACCCCCAAAGCACAGCTACTTCTTGAGAATTTAAGTAGTGACAAACGAAAAGCAACAATGGTAGTTAGGCTGGAGACAGAATAATTCCTGCAAATATACCACACTAATGATTAAATATATTAACATAAACATGTATTATTTATGGATGAAATACATAAGTTATCACCACTCTGGTCTAGAGCATTTGCAGTTTCCAAAGTGAGGGAAATGCTTGTGAAGTGCAAGTAGTTTGTCATTTTATCAACAGCTCTCAAACCCAAAAAATACTTCTTAACTACAACCAGAAAAATTACAGACCACAGCCATGTTTGCCTTGTGATTACTTGAAAGCTAAATAAATCTTCTCTTTGAAGTGGAAATGAAGGTTTTTGAAGGTTTTACTCAGTTTTTGGCCACAGATTTTATATATAAAAGCACTGATTTAAAACTTATATCCCAACCAGGATAATTTTTTGAAACACTCTGCTTACTTCTTGGATGGGTTTATGTTTGATTTAATCGCAGTAATTCTACAGCTCTCACAATACTGAGAATTGGTCAGGAAAACAAAGAAAATTACAGATATTTCCATTTATAGATGACTGGTCTGCAGTTCGGTGATCTTGCAACCAGGAGTGGGAGAAATCATTCTCTTCTTTTCAATATCACATGGCAGAAGCAATTAGAAACAGCCTCAAATTACATGAATTCTCTTCTTCTGATTTCACAGATATACTCTTACCTTAAGCCTTTAGATTACCTTCAAGTCCCTCCTCTGAAAAACTAACACTACATTTACATCTCAAGTCCCATCTTTGCCATCAGAAATTTCACTAACTGCACATATACCCTGCAGCTTTTTTTTTTAAAATTATTTCAGGACCACACAACCCTGAAGAAACACTGAAGCCCAGGTTAACACCGCTTATAGAAAAATCTGTGTGAAGAGATGGTGTTTGATAACATCTGCAGAATCATCTGGGCAGCTTTGTTGCTGTTGAAGTCAAAGTGGGCATCTCTGAATATTGCAAACCCCTAAGGAATTCAAACTCAGGAAAAAGACCCATTACAGAAATTAAGCCAAAATACAAGGAATAAGGTTTATTCTACATTAGTATTCTGCACAGTCAGACTGGATAGGGCACTGAGCAACCTGGTCTAGGTGAATATGCCCCCGCTCATTTCAAGGGCTGGACTAGGTGACATTGAAAGGACCCTTCCAACCCAAACTGCTCTGTGGTTCTGGGAGAAATCAGTGGGCCAGGAATGTAGGTCCATTCCTCCATATCTGCTACATGCAGAACAGCAAAGCAATGCTTTGCTGCACTGCTGCCAATGGTGTTGGAAGGGCTATTAAATGTCACGAGTAAGATTTTATTACAGTCTAATTACAAAGGAGGTAAGAGAAGATTCATTGTCTACTCTCTGTCTCATGTGGTATTAAAAACATTTCCCAAAGCAACACAATCTGGTTAAGTCAAAACGAGCTACCAGACTTGTTGGGCCACAGGTATGACCTAAGTGTAGCAACTCTGCCTTTTGTTTAATAAAGAGGAAGGAAAAAAAAAAGGCTGTGTGATGATTCCAGCAGAAAAGGAAGAAATAGATCAAATGGAATTCTGACATGCAAATTTAAAATCCCAGATCTTGATGGAAAAAAAGCAGCAATTTACTTTTGGGGGTACCTGTAACTTCCCAGCACATTGCACTTCATTGCTTAGGAAACCTTTGTGTCTGTGGGCCTTTTGTGCTGAAGTTGTATGCCCTGAGTTCAGGCTGAGTGTTCTGAGGAGCTGCAGCCAAAACAACCCAGTCACTTCCAAGAATGTAGCTGGGCAAAAAAGGGAACCTTTTATTCTCAGAACACAGGGCATTGAAACTTGTCCCAGCATAAATTCTTTTCACTCCCCAACTTGTGAGTACTTGAACTCAGAATTCCAAACCGGCTCTTCCACAGTGTTTTATCCACGGGTTTGTATAAGTCAGGTGAAATAAAAACATGATCCTGACTAGTCTTTTGCAAAATCTTCCTGTTTAAAATTAGATATAAGGGAACAGATAGCCAGTCAGCTAAATCAAGGACTTAACACTTCTCAGTCATTTGATAAGCACAAGTTTCAACAGTGCTTACTTGTACAAAATGATGGTGTTGGGATGTTTGATACTTACATTTCACAGATGTAACTAAGTTCAACTAAAGCCCATTGAGAACTCTTATCAGATGAAGGCTAAAGAGATATCTACTTGCAGGAGATGAGAGAATATTTAAACTTTTATCATGGTCCATATAATTTCCTTGAGAAACTTTTATTTCTAGACACCAGAGATATGAAGTCTGTGTATAAAATATGCTGTGTGCCACAGCAACTTCTTTTCCATTCAAAAAGGCTGATTCCCATTTTAAAAAAGCAGAATTAAACTGCAATCTCAGCTCAGCATTAATAGGAACAGCAAATACAGTACCCTCAGATAGACTGCCTATAACATATATAACTTATCTGTACGGAAAAAGCTGGCAGAGCAGTTACATCTTTAGCAAACCAGACTCAATATAAAAAGGATTTACTTGCATGCAAGAACATTTGCAGTCTCTGTGCAGCTTTACTTTGAATAGATTTAACATTTAACTAGTTCAACCACATTAATCCTTGAGCTCCAGACTCTTGGAAAAGTATTTATCATTCTTCATTTTGAACCAAAAATGACATTTGTGGCAATAAAAGGTGGAATTTCAAAGAACTGTATGCAAATTTTAAAACTTCAGTATCTAAATAAATATGAAAACATCCCAACTTCCTCAAACAAAAAAAGTAAGATTCATAGCAAAGCTGTGCTTTCCTCATGTATATCAGAATAAGTTTTAAGCTTTAAAAGTCAGAACTTGGAGCAGCTTTTTCTCAGATAGTAAAGGCCATCACTTTTGAAGTGTCCCAATTGCAAAAGCTAAATTGCAGCAATAATGATGAAATACTCCAGTCAAAAGGACCTCTAGATTGAAATTTTAAATGAGAAACCCACTCAGTGCAGTTACTGATAATGCAAGTTAATTAAAAGCATTTTTGAACATTTGTCCTATTTCCTCACTGTGATTTCCAGGTTTGCTAAAGACTTTCCTATTGTGCTGCACATCATGCTCCAGGGTACAGCAATAGCTGCCCTTTATGCAATGCCTTTATTCGAGACTTTGAATTTTACAGTTTATCTGGAGATTAAGGCAGAGAGAAGAGGATTAAAGGAAAGTTACTGCCATTATGCTGCTTTCTTACTGGAGAAGGACAGATGGGAGCTTGTACAGCTAAGTCCACCCCTGGCTGACTCCCATTCCCTGACACTACTCACTGCTCCTTCCCCTCTGCAGCAGACCACAGCTTTCCAGAAAAACCCCACCAAAATGCAAAAAACCCGAATGCCTCCGTGTGTTAACCTAAGAAAGGACTATGAAGCAATTGAGAACAAACATGAGAGCCCTACACAGCAGTACATCCCCCACTCCAAGGCAGCTACAGCTATGGAGAACTGTGTTGACATTTTGGCATGTGTACATATGGACCAGCAGGCACAGAGGTTGCCAGGTTTTCCTATCCCAAGTAATATTTAAAATGCCACAGCTCCTGGCCCCCAGCTCTGGTTCAGGGAAGATTAACTTGCTCTTCACCTTAATAATTTTGGGCAACTTTGTCCCTGTCACAAAGAGAGACTTACACCAAAGCTCCACCATCACTGTGGTAAGAAAATTTCCTTGGAAGCCAAAGCCTCTCTACTTCAGATGGATGTGAGAGATGATCCTGCCTTCTGCAGTGGGATCTGATTTTTCAAAAACAGCTCATCCACTGGTTTATGAAACTGAGCTTGTGAAACACTAAGTGTGTCTCCTATCAGTTTAATCAGATCCCCTGCCCCTATAAGCCACAAACCCAGAAAATCCAGCTTCTCTCCCATTCCCTAGAGGGATGCTGTCTTGTGGATGGCAGGAGAAAGGAGATTGTCCCCTGCTCCTCACGCAGAGATTCCCATTCTTCTCCAGTAGAAAGCACTTCACCTGTCTGTCACCCTCTTCAATAACTTGTCTTGGAAAACTGTAACAGCTTGAGCAAGTCTCATCTGACTTGTGGGTCTGAACTTTGATATTTGTTCACTGTCCAAATATCTTCCCTCACACTTCAACAGAGCACTTTTTCTTCTTCCTTTTTATTTTTATTTTTAAATTTTACTCTCCCAGGCAGACACCAGAAAAATCCCTTGTACAGCAACTTTTCCTCTCAGTACCACATTCAATTTGCATCTTCCAAATAAAAATTCTCATCTTTTCTCCCACCAGTTAAGACTTCTGCTGCCAACTCTCCTAGCTCTCTTAATCAAGCATATTTGTCAATGAACTTGCAATTACAATGTGTGTGCTTGATAAAGCAAAGATGTGTGTAGAAATAAACTGCCAAACACTTTCACAAATTAAACAAGACATTAAGCTGCCTCTTGCTTTCCTCTCCCCAGTTCAATCCCTCTTCAAGGCCTTGCATCCTCCTTCTGTCTGCAGCCACCTCCATGCCTGCTGTTCTGAGCTGTTCTGCCCTCAGCTTGACTCAGCATTTCTATATTTCAGCACATTTTCCTCTGTCTCACCAGCCTTATGCTTAGGCTGGGACAGTGCAGAAACCATTATGCCACTCCTTAGTAATAACCCAAGTTAAAAAAGTTCCAGCCTGCTCCATTCTAAGCAAAAGCACTTTCTGAAATACCAAAATGCATATGCCTACATTTTATAATAGCACAACCATGCATCTTTCTGGGCAATGAGTGTAAAGCATTTCAAGTTTTTTTTTTTAAAAACTCCATTTGACTTCTTGGATTCAACCCACTGTTATTAGTTATATGCAGGACTTTTATTATTATATACGGGACTGTGGGTTTTCTCTCATTTCATGGCTACATTGTTGGCTTTATCTTTACAGTTTCTGCCTCTGTAGATGCTCTCTTGTCCTGGCTGTATTTTGTATATTCACTACCTCCACCCTTGAACCTTTCCTCAACCTTTATTAAAAAAACCCCAAAACCAAAAGAACAACAAAACCCCACCCAAATTCTCTTTCTTACCCACGTTCTGACAGATGCCTGCTCAAACTTCCAGGCTTGTTTGTGATCTGCTGCCTGCTGCTCTGCTCAGAGCCCTTCTGAGCATCTCTGCCCCCAGCATCTCCCTGTAACACACACTGGAGGAACAAAAAAAAAACCCAAACAAAAAAGCCAGCCCCACCTGGACCCTGCTGCTGTTTCTCCTTTACCTTGGAACAGAAGCACTGCACTAGAGTTGTTTCTTTCAAAAAGAGTGCTGGCTGCAGCTGTGCCCTGGCAGACAACATAGGTCCACCTCAAAGAAAGAAACAGGTTTTATTTCCATATAAATAAGCAGCCTCCACTGAGCAAGGGAGGGAAGCAGCACAGAAAAGGAAATATTGCAAATATTGCAAGCACATGATTTCTAGTAAGTTTTTGTCAGTGGATCTTCATTTCTTTGCTCCTTGCAAAGGCTATAATACCATTCCACTTAAACCTTATTTTGTTTGCAAGAAACACCACCTTTTTTCTCACTACTGATTTCCTGACTTCAGCAGGTTCACAGGAGGGTTCACAATCCCTTTATTGTCCACTTTATTAACAAGCATGAAGGTTTTCATTTACTACTTGAGCTTTCCATGAGCTCTAAAGATCAGGAGAGATACTACTGAAATGCAATTTGATTGCAAGTAAGCGCCAAAAGAATAAAGTGGGACTAGAACTTGCAAGTACTGGTTATTTCAGGACTCGTGACTGGCACAAAGATCCCTCACTTTGTACATAGATACGACTTTTTCTTCAAGGACTAAACAGCACAAGCAGTGTCTCTCTTGAATGTTCCACTGACACCACTTTTTTCCTGAACACAAAGTAAGTCAATGTGGTTTTCACTCTGTTTCATTCTCTGACCTCCCCAACTAGCCTAGGCTGCAGTGCTGTCTGGGAGTGGAAACATTGGTATTGCACACCACTGGATTGGTGGGGGAGAGGGCAAGGAAAAACATTTAAAGATAAATTAAAATCCCATTTAAAATATTTCTGATCCTTAAAAGTGTTTGAAAATCATATAGACATGGTGTTTCCTTCTCGTAGGCTTCAGGGGAGTTTTGCAAGCAAGATTTTCATGGTACTGAGACATGAGAAGATTGAAGTCTGGGTTTCATCCCACTCCACAGGTGGAATGAAAGAAGTCTTAATGAATAGATGGCAGAAAATTTCAGTTCTCGAAGAAGTGAAACTCTCAATACCATGGACATGTCATCTTCTCACATTGTTTTTGTCTGTCACACAGATGCTTTGGCTACACAGTAGTACAATATGTGCTACTGTAAACTTGCTTAAAAGCACCGTTCCTGGACTCTGAGGCAAATGCACTAGAGCTGTATTTCACAATTTTTTATATTGAATAATTTTTTCTTCATGTGCTGTTTTAACACGAGTGCCTCCACAATGAATCACAACATGATTACTCTTCCACAAACACATACTACTGGAGTGTAGCAAAATTTGTCAGCACAAAACAGTAATGAACCTAAATAAAACCAAATAGAAAGAAATAAAAGACAAAGGACCATACAGTCCTTTTGGGAAATGCTTCCTGAAGCTGGAGAGAGAGAGGCTCCCTGCAGTGCTAACATCTGCACAAGACAGAAAATTTATTTCCCCCTCTCCCCAGAAAGATATAGAGATGGAGGGAGAAGAGGAAATGGCAGACAGCAGATAATCTCTATTTTACACCAACAGGCAAAATGACAGTGGAAAAGACTTCTGCCCTCTGGGGTTCACAGGAAACCAGTCACAGGATACATGTTCCTTTCAGTTCAGTAAGTGTACACTCTGGCAAGTTGTGTCATTAAACACAAATGAATTTTTCTTAAAGTTACATCCACAAGCAGCATCACATCTTGCAAAATCTCTTACTATTAGTATGTTGAAGAATACAAATATAGTCTTAAATAAATATTCATATATTTAAGTCTAGAAGCAATGATACACCACCTGTTATACATATATATCACTTATGATTTGCTCCATTAAGCCCAAGGAAGAAAACCTCTCACAGAGACAACTGACCTGGAGTTGGTTTGGTTTTGGTTTTTGTGTGTGTTTAAGGAAACAAAACTGAAATTGCAAATCCAAGTTCTATCAAAAGGCTTTCAGGTAACCTTTTCTCAGAGCACAGTATAAATGTTTACCCACTTCTCTCAAAATGTCATAAATGTTGTGCTGGGGACATGCAGTGCAGGCACAGAACCAGCTTTTACTCATATAATAATGTTAATGGGCACAGGATGTGATTGCATATTTATTATTTCTTTAGACTCTTTTAAGTGTTTTATCAAGTGTCCAAGTACTACTGACCATGGGCTTTTCAGGATTTTCTTTTTTTATTATAATTCATAAGTAGCTTATACAAACACACCAGGGATTATATGACTCAAGTGCTGTTTTGTGGCTTTAAAAATATCTTTACTTCAAATAAAAGCCAATTGCCAAAAAAGATCTCACCACCACGGACCTCCTCTAACAATCCTGTCTCTTCTTCTAAAACCAAGGTAGCAGTAACAAAACAAAACAAAGAACAACAAAATCTCCCCCAAAAAAGAAAGGAAAAAATAAAGCGGAAAACCCCAACAACTTGCAGTATCTCTGACAGTTTGTCAAACCTGTCATGTTCAAGGTAAAAGTCATTGTAACACTGAAAATTAGAAATTTTTGAAAAACACAAAGAACACAACCTTTTGGTTCTATTCTATTTTTTTCTGATTGACACGTGCCAGCTGTTCAATGACTGTTTTAATGCCTTCTGCTTCCACTCTGTCAGTAAAAATGACAAAAAATTTCAGTTCATATTTAACAAAGGGCTCATTTACAAACACCTCATTTAGCAAGTAAAATTTGTATGTAGTTTCATCCTTTAATGTCTTCTGTTCATCCCATAATCTCATTCACCAGTTCTAGTGCATTTCCCAATATCCTATCACCCCACTGCCACAGTAGAGAGACTTATATATATATCCTTGAAGCCTCTTGCTGAGAGTCAGAAAAGGACAGCTTGATGAGTTTATCCTTTGACATGCAAGGAGCCCAAACAGCTTTCAGAAGTTTTCTACCTCTTATTTTTAAACAGATGATAAACTATGTTATAAAGTTAAGAGAAATCAACCTGAGAGTATTAACTGTCAAATGAGACGAAAGTGAGATCATAGGACTGAGCTCTTTGTAGAAATCCACGAAAAGAGGTGCTGATGGTTAATTAAGATGGTGCTGATAAGTGCCAAAAGTCAGGTTCTCACTTTCCCCTACACCTTTCAAGTACAATTAGGTTTAAATAAAACAGAGTAACAGTGCTGACAGACACGGGATCACTTGTTTATGTTCTGACTCTGCTTTGTATTACCTGTAAAGGACAGTAAGATTTCATACAAAGAGCTGCTTTACATTCTTTGACTGAAGAGCTCTTAGCACGGTACAGACTGAACTCCTAAATATTAGTGTTAAAAAACAAACAAACAAACCCAACCAAAACCACCAAGAAACAAAACCACTCTGGTCACCCCAAACTAGAGCCAGGTAATTAGAAAAACAGAAGTCCCATTTGTAAGCTCTTTCCAGGCTGCCAGGCTTCCTTGTAGAATAAACCATGCTGTCTCTAACCCGCTGCGGTGCTTGGAAAGCCCGCCTGTGGCTGAGAGCATTCCCCCAACACACACACACGTGTACAGTGTACAACCCCCGGGCAGCCACAGGAAGGGAGAGGTGAGGAGCCTGCACGCCTACTCTCCCAACAGCACCCAATTTCCATTCTGCATTGTGCCTCGCTGGTTTCTCGCTCGCACAAAGGCTGGTTTGTCATCTTTGCCACAAGCACTGCAGGCAGCAGCAAATTAGTGTGGTTCACGTGTGCTGACTTGCAACACCAGTTCGCAGAGACCTCTCTGGTTACCGAGTGTGCTGCTGCATACCTGAACCACAGAAAGCCTCAGCTTTTGCTCTCCCCATCTCACGGCAGATTTGTGACAAAAGACCAGTTACACACCTTGGCATGACAAAAATGTAAAGGCTGTGTATGAAGTTATGCACCAAACCCCAGACTTCTCAGAGCTGTCACTGGTTGTGCCACTCGCGTTTGCCTGCCCTCTCCCAGCTTGCCCAAGACTTTACTGATGAAGCTCTTACTTACATGGTCACATGGAAAGCTTCCCATAAGAGCAGAGTGTCCCATTCAGCGCCTAAAATGGCTGGCGCTTATTCATGTGGATGTTTAATACTTTTTTTCCCTTTTGACATTCACTGTCATTTTACAGAATGATCTTCTCAGCTTGTTCCAGAAACACAACCAGCTCACTCATGGGTCCCTGCACTGCTCAGCACATGAGTTCTCCCTCACAAAGCATGCATTTTTTATAGCATCCTAAGACACCAGGAGTATTATTGGTACTTGATGACAAAGACAAGATAAACTCCAAAGTTCTTTATTTAGGTGCCCAGTTTGAGAGAACCAAGGCCTGATTATTCAGTACATCCACAGCAATGAGCCCACTGACTTCCTTTGCAGTTGCACTAACTTGACACTTCTCCAGTTATCCCAGAGTTTATTGGATTGCAATGCAGCAAAATAAATCACTTCTCTTAACAAAGTGTGCTTAACTGGAGCCTCTTGCCCAGGTGCTCAGCAGGTTCTTGCCTTTCCCTTCCTCCAAGCTTCCCCACTGCTTCCATGCAGCACCTCCCAGCTCCTGCAACAGGTGAAGCTGTGGTTCAGAAGGAGACAATCTCTCCTGCTGCTGCCTCGGTCTGCTCCACAGGGCACTAAAGTAAACACAGTTCTTCTCAGCTGAAAAGCCCAGGATCACATCAGGCAACTAAAACCCAAACTGTAACACACAAACACTGATACTGCAAGCACTTAAGCATCCTTGACATCAGGCGAAAAAGAAAAAAACCCAAGGAAATATTATTTGAAATAAGACTATTTTAAGACTGTTAAAAGCAAATGCTTCCCATCCCCTGAGAAGTTCTCATCATATGAGTGAGTGTGATTAATCAGCAGGCTGATGCACAGTCTCTCCTTTTTAAGCTCAGGGAGAAAAGGGAAACTTCATGCTGTTTTTACTACTGGGTTAACCACAGTCAAGAGGGAAGACAAGGGGTACACACCATTTATCAACAGATTTCATGGGTTGTTGCTACCTGCAGAAGGAAGAGCCCAAGCCCTCAAAACTTCAGTTCAAATACTTCCAGATTAGACAAAGCAGACTCTGTAATCCATGACTTCTTGCTCAACTTGCTTTAAAGTTTTTTCTCTGCTGCAAAACCGATTCAGAGAGGCTAGAGGAATTGGTCAGGATGATTAAAAAGGAGAGGAGAATGAGAAAGGAACACATGAGCAGCCTTGAAAGATGAGGAAGGCTTTTACAAAGTGACAGTGCATTTTACTTGCACAAGAAACGCAGGCAGGAACAGAAAAGCTTCCAGGACCTATTCCCTTTTGGTCCACTGTTTCTCTGAGTACACTGAAGGTAACAGAGATGCTTTGTGCAAACACTGATGACAGCTAGATATTAAAAACTCTCCAATAACCAAAGGGTGGAGAGAGCAGTTGGAGATGCTCTTCCCCTGAACTCTCTGGAAATCGGCAGTGACCTGCATTCACCGTATCCTAACTTGTGCCATTAGGACTGGAATGATTTAAGACCCTGCACATCTTAAATTTCTACCATGCACAGTTTTGTGTCACTCTCAGAAGCTGTTCTCAGGAAAGCAAGATTCACAAAACCTGAGATGGCATCTGCCCGCCCTTATTTCAACATGCCTGTGTGCTTTGTGGTTTAAGAGGCAGCCTGAGTCAGTGCTGATGTAAATACATACATGTTGTGTCAGTTCTGGATACAGACACTGCAAAAAGCCATGAGAGATACTTGGCAGAGATTATGGGTGGGCACTCCTCCCACTTAGCACCATTACTGAACACTGCTGATGTACACACTCCAACAACAGCTGGAAAGCTCTGGGCAATTATTTGCAACTGAGCTGGCAACTCAAGGCTATTCTTCTGTATGTTAGAAGACCAATTTCCCTTAGAGAAGCAGCAGGTTATTAGTATAGAAGTACTGGCAATACTTTAGGAGCCACACATCTCCAAACACTCCAGTCACCTCTATGAGGCCCATAGAAACTCCCTTTCAAAAGACAACAGAGCTATTGCAACTGCAAATTTCTAACTCTCTGAAGTAGGTGGGAAATGATCTGTTCTGGACATCTATTAGCAGACTCCTCAAATATATAACACAGAGAAGATCATACAAACAAATTACTATGTGCATTTTATTTTTCTTCTAGACACGTCTGCATAGCAATTTAGGGGAAGATCTCTGGGAAGAAAAGAAGGAGTTCTACTGGATGTGAGTAGCCTGTGTAAACCTTCTGGAGGTTCAGGGTGTCATGGTAAGAATCCACACTAAGTGTCTGCAGCTCAGCCAGCCTACAATTGTAGGATGCCTTTGCACTAACATGCCAGCCCAGGTACTCTGCTGACAGCAGTGTGGACAGATGGACAGACACCTACACTCCCCTTTACCCTTTTTACCAGGAGCAAGGCCAACACCCCAGCTAAAGCCAGCTGCCTAGGTGTGAGCAGCCTGCAGGAGGGTAAACTCAACACAAACCATGTAATCCAGAGCAGCTAATAAGTGTCCAACTCAGCAGCATCCAGCAGAAGGGCAAGACCAATAACACATAAAAAGCCAAACCAAACCTGAACCAAGCAAAAAACACCCCAAAATCCTGTCCAACCTAGAATAAATCTATTAGAGCTCACATATGTGCAGATAAATCCTTTTCATTGTATCAGTTTAATAAAAGATAATATCACTTTAAGCCAAGGTGGCACAATTTGTCCAGCTCTACTCAATGAGAACTAATGCAGGATGCTTACTCATAAAAAGAGTGGTTAACAAAACTGACAAACCATTCAATGCTTAACAGGAAGTCTAAAGAAACACCAAGTTTCTCAGCACCCAATATTGCAGCAATCTATTTCTTCATCTCCCCTCCCTCCTTCTTTTTTCTTTTTCTCTAGAGGATGAATTTATCTCAACTCCAGTAAAAGCAGAAGAAGTAAAGAGAAATGCAGCATGTTGGCTGCTTCCTTTGTTGCTGTTGAAAATGCAGAACAAATATGAAATGTCAGAGCATGATACTCGCAGAGGAAAGGGCTGGCCCTAGCCAAAACTTCTAGAATATAGCACAGACATAGAAACCTCAGCCTGCAAACAGAATGAAAAGTTTTGTCTGCTCCCCCTTTTGCTCAATTCACTCCTAAAATTTTCTTATACCAATTATTTTCCATAACTGTCACTGAAATCAAACCAGCAAGACCTTAAAGAGATCAAGCAGACAGTTCCCGAACTTCTGGAGAATGAAAGGGATACAAATGAAACATCTTTTTTGGGACATTAAAAATCTCTACTCCTAGGAAGAAGAGACTGAAAATTACACATTCTGGGTACTACCCATGTGAATTAAAATATAGTAAGGCATTATTTCTGGTGACACACCAGTCAACTATTTTTCCAACAAACTTGAGGAGGAACATTACTGAAATGCAGATGCAGCCAAGTAATGCCACTAAAATGCCATGACTGGCTGGTGGAGCAAGTCTGGGAGATTGCTGGGTATGCCTAGAAGGCAAACTGGCTATCAGGTTTTCAAATCCTCTGTAAAGCATTGTGAGTTCAAGTGGCTTGGGTTACTTTTGCTCTATAAAAGCCTGATAAATAAGTCTTCTGATAAAGATTCTGCACTAAAAAAAATAAAAGAAAAATTGGCTACTTTGGGTATCAAGCAGCTACAGTTTGAACATCCTAGAAACAAGGGTCACTGAATTTAAATATCAAGTTGTAATCCCTGGGCCAACAAAGCTCTGTTTCTTACTAATACATCCTCCTTTTCTCCCCTTTACTTCCTAGTTAGTTGTGTCACTGAGCCTTCCTTTTCACCTTCCCTTTTGCTCCATGTCTCCTGCCACCCTGTAAAGGTGAGAGAAGAGCTATGGCTAGTCAAGCAGAGCATACATGCTGACTTGGTCTGGCAGCATCCAGGTGTTTGACATCCACAAGCACCAGGAGTCCCTTCAGGAGGGTTAAAAGCAGAGTCTCCTCTATACACCTGCCTCTTCTGAAAAACATTGGTCATGAATATAATTCACAATCATCTTCAAATTTACTCCGAGACATCAGAAGACTCAAAGTTTGAGGGGCAAGTTAACAAACTGCTTAAGGCTTATGCCTACAAGAAACAAAATATACAAAAATCTATGTTTTTAACATTTATTTCTTTTCTATATTTAAAACCTCGCTCTACTCTTAATACTTTTTAAATTTTGCAGTACACAGACAGCTGTACTGTGTGGTCCCTCACACTACAGGGATAGGAGACCAAAGGTACAGTTTCAGAAAGCCATAAAAGTGGCATGAATCTTCAAATATTCATTATGTAAACCCAAGTAATTTCTTATACTTCATATTATTCTTAGTTTGCTTGACAAGAATGCAAATTTGTACACAGACAAAAAGAAAAAAAAGAAAAAAAAAACCCCTGGTATTAAAAAGTGAAGCAAAGGAATCCAAACCACAGGTGCCAACATGGAACTTAAAATTTATTGGAGGAATTCTGGCAAGTCATCACAAATGAGCTCTCATAGGAATACCAAAATTAGGTTAGCAGTTTCTTGTGAACATCAGGTAAAGAAAAAAATGCCCTGAAAACACAACAAAACTATTGCCAAGAAGGCTGTAGTTTGTGTTGCTTTCCTTCTGGGTTCAGCCACTGCTAATTAATATAAATCATCATCCAGGTCTCTCTCCCTTTGAGTGAAAAAGGGGTGAGAGATTTTCAACATGTTCCCCCAAAAACCAAAACCCAAAGGAAAAAGTGTTCAAAACCAGTTAGCTATATATACAGGCACTGAATGGCAGGTACTGCGCCTCTAGTCCAAGCATGTGGCATGCACTCAGATTTAAGCATATCAGCAGTCTGCACAATTATGATTCAGAGATAAAGTTACTTGAGATGCTCCCAATCCTTTTGTTTTAATACAATGTATGCCTTACTTTGCCTCTTTAGCATATGTGGTAATTGCTCTTTTAAGTTCCTAAAAAGTAATTCCTGACAAAAGGGTATTGGAAATTCCTACACCAAGGAACCAGAGGGAATAAGAAGCCCCCTTAAAGCAGCAGTCAATACCTGATGTGCTCTGGGTGAAACCCCAAGGCACCACTTTTCAGGCGGTAAGCCACCACACGCTTGTCAGAGAATAAAGTCACAAGAAGAGGAGAAAAAAAAATAACTGACTCACATCTATAAGATGAAAGGACCATTTCTGACATTTTTGGTTCATACACATGTTGCACACAGGCTGGCAGTGTGCTTGAAGAGCCAAGGTCAGTTATCCTGGAGGGTATCTGTATCTCCAGGAAGGTTTGAGATTTGGCCACGGTGGAAGGGGTGGGCACGGGGAGTCAGTGGGCTTGTCTGTTTGGACAGCACTGATAATGCCTTAACTATTGCAAAACAGGGAAGAGAAAATAGTGTCAAATGCTTCATACTGAGCAATGCTTGTTTATTTTTTTTTAAAGACATTAAAAACAATATACAAAGAAGTCAGTGTATTGCTTAGAAACATCTGCCAGCATTAACGTAAGAAAATTAAGAATATTTTTAGGATCAGCCTCTACTACGCCCGTTTATGCATCAGCAATTTCAAAACAGCATAGATCAGCCACAAATCAACTCTAACAACTAGTCTTCCAGAGAGAGCAATCAAAGTATATATACATTAAAAATACCTGAGTCACACTGATGGAGCCAACCTCCAACACAATTTGAATGTGGTAGATTTAATTAGAAGGTGTTGACAAGTGCACACACATTTATTCCATAAGAAAAAGATAGTCACCTTTGAGATCTTGAGCAGCAGCAGGCACCACACTACCTTGGACCTCAGTGGCCAAATGAATATGTAATATCTCGAGCTCTAAACGCCCACTCCTTCCTTCTCTCCTCCAAAACCACTCAAGTATTTAAATATTTAAGATTGGTAACACTGGCTTCCGGTCTTGCCATCATCCAAATTTTACTCATTGCCAGGATGAAGAAGACTAAAGGTGCTGGCATTGTCTGGAGTAGGTACTGATCTCCTGCACTCAGTGCTGTTTGTTGCCTCCTGTCCCAAAGTTTCTACCAAGGTAACGCACATCACATTCTTTGGAAAAGGAGCTTTAGACTTCTGTATCTTGTTGACAATAACCTAAGTTTCATCTTGCACAGCCCATTTAAAAAAATATTAAATGTGAGTTGAAACACATCCCCCTCATCTTCCCATTGGAACTATTTTACTCAAGCTGCAACCGAACACCAGAAAACTTCTGAGCTTTTCACATGACTTAAATCAAAACTGGAACAAAAATTCTGAATACTTTCAACTCTCACTCTCTTCCCCACGAGAGCTTAAATACTGGGCCAAGTGACCCTAATTTCTGATTAAATAAAAGCAAATAAATAAAACATGCACCCTTCTGAGCTGGTGAACCTCACCTGAGTGGCCATGGCAAGAGCTGCTCACCAGCACTGCCACTAGTACCTGGGGAGGGTGTGTCCCCAAGGGGTCGGGGGGGTGCGTATGCCCATTAGTTACTGTGAACAGGCAAAACTCCCCATTTGTCCACACAAACCAGTGATCAGATTAGTAGTAAGCCTCCACTTTGATATAGCTCTTGCACAAAGTCCTTCTGCTCTATAACAATGTCTCAGTAACCTGAACGAGCTGTGTAACCCAAGGGTTGTTTCAAAACCAGGAGGGGCCTCTTGCTCACTCTGAGCTGCAAACAACTCATCCTACAGTGATAACTGTACTGAGTGAAAAAAATACAACTAATTTTCTGGGGCTGGGCAAAAAGGTAATCCATCTTTTTAATTTTTAATCACCGTGAATATAAGCAGTTCTGCAACATTATGATCAGAGCATTGTGAACACCCATTAGCTCCGGGATAAACAGCTCATTTGTGTTGGGAGATGAGAGGATTCACAGGCAAGGCAAGGAAGGTGAGCAGTGGAGAAGAACAAGGTAAGCAAACATGAAGACAGGATTGCTGTAAGCAGGGTTATGGGAACAGAACAGATGAAAGAGGGACCACTAAAAGAGCTTCTATCAGCCATGGCCAGTGCCACAGAGCTAGAACAAACACCCAAAGAAAAATCAGATGAGAAAAACAGTAGTAGCAACAGCCAGAGTAGGAAGGGAGACTTAGAACAACTTCTCTGGTGGGAATAAATATTAAAGGTTACATAAAAAAAAAAAAAGAAAAAAGAGCAGCCTGACATTTCCCCTCCCTTGGCAACCTTCCCCTGCTCAAACCTCTCTACCACTTCCTTTTACACCAATGGGCTGTTAGGGCTTCCTTTTTCTTTGATAGACTAGGTACCCAGGAGGTCCTCCAGGCACACCAAGCACTCAGCCCAGCCATCTCCCTGACCACCAGTTAGGCAGGCAGCACACAGCATACATTCAACACCTCAGACACTTTGCCACAGCTACCTGTGAGCCAGAATCTCCTAAACTAAACATTAATATATTACACGTTAAAGCAGGTACACGCAGGTATAAAATCTATACCTTCAGCTGATCTCCCACACTGGACCTCTGAGCAAAGTGATGTGAGCCACACTCTCTTAGAAGCAGCAACAACTGCAGGATAAGTCCCAAGTGTACAGGTTTGCTGATGGCTGGGGGTTTATCTTGTACTCCAGTTGTTCTGTGTTTTTTCAGGCAAGTATTAATTTCAGTACTTAAACCACCAATCATGAAATTTTCATTTTGTGTGTGTTTGGAAAAAAATAATCAAATAGTGTAGGAAGATTAGACCTTAAAAAACACAAACTACAGCAAATCACATGGAGTACATCAGACACCTATAACAGCCCACTCACAATGACAGAGCCTCAGAAATCTAGTGGAGAAGAAAACACCTTCTGGGTATAAAATTTTAAGCACAAGATTTGTCCCACAGCTCCCATGAGGCTCACCTGGGTGGCACAACTCTTTGTTCAATCCTCATATTTGCTACCAAACATTAACTTTAAAGCAGGTAACTCAGCTAATAGCCAAAGTATTGCCAGGAAAACAGAATACACACAATGCATCTCTGCATATGCTGTTTACTATGCATTTTCTTCACTGTTTTAACCAAAATGTGATAAAATCTTGCTGCTTCAGATTATATTGCAGTAGGAAGCCTGAAGGACTAGTGCAAAAAATTCACTAGAGGGAAATCGAAAACTTTGCAGTTTTCTGTACACAAACACTGGATTGATCACCTCCTTCGTGGAACTTAAGCAAAGAACCATCACTGCTCCAGCTCTTTTTGAGGTGACAGAGCCTAGAAAGCCTTCTAAGGGAGAGTTTCCACCAGCTCCAGCTTGAGGGAAATGAAGATAACTGGCAGCAACTGAAGATCTGGCACCAAATGAGCAATTTAATTAGCCGACAGGTGGAGTGAAGTAATTATTCCTCTCTCTGCAGCATTTGGGAGACCACATCTGGAGTACTCGGTCTGCTTTGGGAGTCCTGGGAAAAGAAAGGCTGACGTACTGGAGTGAGTCCAGTGCATGTCCACAAAGCTGCTGCAGCACTTGACATATGAAGGCAAGACTGGGAGCTGGGTCTGTTCAGTCTGTCCTGGGAGATACTCAAAACCTGCCTGGATGAGGCCCTGGCTTTGAAGTCATCCCTGTTCTGTTCAGGGAGATTATTTCCTTCAAACCTACAGCTCACCTCAGAGATGTTAGAAAAACTATTAAAAAGTAGTTTAATGAAAAAGCTAATAAAAAAGTAGTTTTAGAAGGAAATCTGTTTTCTCTAGAGAGATCAGTTACAGAAAATAAATTTTTCCAATATGATTGGGTAAAAAACCTATAGGTGATCATTCCTTTAAACAACATTAGGTGTTTCTCCCCATTGTCCTCCACCCCCTTCTTAAATTATGATGTGAAAGAGTTCAAAGCTACATACTTGTCACAATTTAAAAACATTTAGCAAGTTCCCATACCAACAATCATGAAATAAATCTACATTATGTGGTTTGACTGCCATTTTCAAGATATTTTCTCAGAAATTATACCTCATAATGGCAACTGCTGCTTGTGGAAGAAATTCTTATCGCAGTTTGGGCTACCTACATTATTGGCAAACAGATTTTATTCCCTTTGCAGAGTTGCTTACACCTGCATTTTCTTAATATTTCTGTGATATTTCACTTTTGGAAGAGAGTGTCAACAACAGTCCAGTGGCATTAAGAAATCCACAGATATGTATTAAAACTTCAAAATTAAACTTGAACCACAAGCTCACTAGTTTACTTTGGTAAGACCTCGCTCATCAAGAATTACTCTCCAATTCTTATGGTGATACAATTTGAATGCATCCTACTTTAAACAAGGTAGATTGAAAATAAACATTGCATACTATCACAGCACCATTGCATACTATCATAGCACTGTGTCACCTTAAAGTTGGTGGGTAGCTGTTCTAGATGAAGCTCCTATGGAACATAATAATATAATATAATAATAATCCTTGTATTTCGTGGGGCAGATAATGTAAAAAAAAAAAAGCAATAACAATAATACCAAAAAATAATAAGTTTAGTAACAACTTTTAAAAAAGCTAGTTTGAGTAGTCTGATGCTATGAAAATGGACATTCATCTAGATAATCCACTCCTTCTGGTCATTGCTCTCTTGTCTCTTTTTTTTTTGAGTCAAGAAGTGAAGCACAGCCTCTACAACACCACACAAATACACTCACAGAATACGTCATGGTGGTCCTGGAAGCAGTGCAGGCACATGAGCACAGTGTTCTTCTGGGCTCTGGGGCTCCCCTGAATCTCACATGTGAGCTCCTCTGCCCACCATAGCATAGTGCTGAGCAGGTGTATCTTGGGTCCCAGACTTGCCCTACTCAAAGAGATAAAACCAAAGCCATGCAGATTGTTCTCAGCACAGTCCTGCTGTGCCACACCAGCTCTAAAGGATGACAGATATCTTCTGAAAGACACCAACTGACATGACAAATCATGGAGGAGTGGACCACAAAAGCAAGATTAGGCTGACTCGTTTAACACCTACATCTGTACACTCAGCTTCATAAAGCAGAACTGCCTACTAACTCTACTCCACAGGGAGGAAAAAAAAATCCCCCAATGCCAAACAATGTAACCTCATGATTTTGAACTAAGATTTGCTGAAAATGTAAGGAAGGGCAGAGACAAGGTTACCTCACCCTTAAAGAAGTCACTGAATCACACTGACGGTCAGTGGTTTAAAAAAAAATAAATCTATAAATGCAAGATTTTTTTAAACTTTTTACAGGACCAGCAGCAAATTTCTGTGAATGTTGAGTCATCAAGCAGTGCGAAGCGATGCTCTCCCCACCCTGCCTGCCATGGCTGAGGAGGAGGAAAAGGGACACAGTCTTCCCTGCACACTTTTATCTGCAGCCCTATTTGTTCCTTTTTGGCAGCCCCACTTGAACATTAGGACAAGGAGTTCTGCAGTTTTTAGACAGGCCAGTAATGCTGCCCTAAGCAAGAAAGACAGTCAATGCTTGTCTTCTACCTCCCCCCGTGCACAAAAGGTCACTTCCGACCTTCAGACGTCGGGGATGTTTCTTCCACAAGGTCACAACATTTAGCAGCTCTCTCCTTGGTCAAATTTTTGGGCTCACTACTTTTCCAGCAAAAAAGTAACTCCTTTCAAAAGAAATGGAAGCCAATGCTATGTGTGGGGTTTTTTGAGAGCATACAGCCTGCTATACTGAGAGTTAAATCTGGCTCCTCAGCTTGTCAGCTCCTGCACACTGATCTTATCCCAGCTGTAGGCTGATGGGCTTACAAAGTTTTTCAACAGTGAATACAGCTAGTACAATAGGTTTCATTAAACACTTTTTTTTCTCCTTTTAAAGGTGGTTTGCCTTGGCCTTTCTGAATAAAATAGAAGAGATATTAAAAAAATAAAATTAAAATAAAAATCCAACAGCTATTTCTCTTCACAAGTCCGAAGTATAAGGTCTTATGAATATAAAAATCACTGACCACTCAAAGATACCTGGAGAATCTAATATTTGGAAAGAAAGGCCTGCATATTTAGCTAAAGACTGTAAATTAAAATTACGAATAACCTCAGATACTGTGCTATTCAAAAGATTAGTTTTAAATAGTTTTACTCCTTCTTGAAGAGAAAGAAACCAGCAAGACATTTTCAATTAATTTGGAAGTGGGAGTGAGAGTATTTCTTGATGAAATCACCAATTTAAATGTGCATAGAGTGATAACATCCAAAAATTTCATAATCTGTTTGCTATCTCACAGATTAACCCCAGAAGGAAATTTAGGAGTTTTCAGTTACTTCCCAGAGAGGAAGACAGGCAATAGAACAGGCATTTTTGCTGATCTTTGGACAAAAATGTTGCTGGATATGGGTTCCCTCTCTGTAATTCAAAATTTATTGGCATACAGTGACAGCATACAAGAGGACCTGTTCACAGGAAGTCCTAAAAACATGCAGGAGGTCATTAACTTCACCATAATAAACTCTCTCTACCATTAACCTCACCACCAAGAACAAAAACTGAGCATTTCCATATAGTTTAAGAAACAGTCTAATTGCCTTCTCAGATAACAGAGATTTCCATACCAAGTCTCAGAGATGCTCTTTTTTCTTGGAAAAAAACCATATCATAGCTGCCTAGTGAGAGGTACCCATAAAGAAAAACCAGTCCCAAGAACAAACAAATATCCTCTTTTTTAAGGGTGTGAGAGTTTGTTTTGCTTACACCTGCTCTCCCCCTCTGTCCCTGGGGTGAAAGCAGCTGGAGGACACAATCATCACCATCTTCCAAACAGGGCTATGAGCGGGTCTCCTCTGTTAAGCCCTAAGGAATGACCAGGTATGGGATGAAGCTATGTCCCCGGCACTTTCATCACCCACTATGGTGGCCTCTGGCTTGGAGAACTTCAGAACTAACCAACAACAATTCTTCTCAATTATTCTGGGCAAGAGCATCAACTTCAACTATAAGCCCCAGAGCAACTCTGTGGTTTAAAGGTCAGGTACTAAGGGGGAAAAAACTCAATATACATGTTAAAAAAAATAATAAAAAAACACAAAACTCAACACAATTATCTGTACATTGTTATCAGCAGCCAAGATAGGAAATGCATGATATTCCAGTCATGCCAGGAAAACTTTCAGAGCTGTCTTTTTTGTAAGTGGTACAGCTGCAAGTCAAAGATCAACGTTACGCAAAGTGCTCTTTCACACACAGGTTGTTCAAAAACAAGGGAGGTTGAAAGGTCTTTATTAATACAATAAAAAGCCTTCAAATTAATGTTAAAGTTTATTTGTTAAAAAACAGCAAAACAAAAAGACCCAACCCCACCCCCTCCCCATCCCCAACAAGTAAAATAATTGAGATTGTAAAGAAAAAGGATGCTAGGAATCATCAGACGGGTCATTAGGAAACTCTCATGGAATGGTAAAGTTTTTCTTTACAAAATCACAAACCTGAATGGGCATTTAAGATTAATCTTCATTTTCACGGGCTGATTAACTTCTCGGTATAGAGAATATAGCAAATTTAGACCTGCCATGATTGAGATTATCTGGCAAAAATATTTTCTACTTGGACTATACCAAAAAGGATCGAGAACTATTTTGGTCAAATCTGTCAACAGAGGAAAACTGGAGCCAAGAGGAAAAGGACAATTTTAAACAGAGAAGATATTTCATGTAAGCCAAGCCAATCATTTGAGGTTTCCTCCTTACTCCTCCCAAAATCACTAAAACAAGAGTTATTTTCATGTTAAAATGGTGCCAAACACTTCTTTTCTGTTAAAGCAAATGTCCTCAATCATACACACAAAGGGCAGCTTCCTCTGCCTGCTTCAGCCAGCTCTTCCCTTGGTCTGTTCAATGTCCCTCCACCCTGCCACTCCTCCCCTTCTTCATACATTGTCCCGGTGCCATTACCATCACTTTCAGCTTCAAAACACTTTCCAAATTCACCATTGTTTTATTCACACTTTGATGAATAAAACAGTACTTTCCAAGCATTTATGGAAGCTGCAGTACTGGTGGCACATTTTGTCTGAAATGTAAGGTCTCAGTTTCAGGTTATAATTGTCCTTACACAGCCAAAGCTTTAGATGTTGATCTGTCTTTTAGAGCTCCCAGAGCTGCTGCAAGGGAGCTTGGAGGATGTGCGCCAAGAGCTGAGAAGCAAAGCGAGCTATGAGAGGTGGAGTCTTTTTGTTCAGGGCTGGTTGGTGATAGTGCCTTTGTTTTGGGGAGAGCAGACTAGCTGCTCTCACAGCACAGGATTCAGTACTATTAAAAGTGTCTCTGGCTCCTCTGAGGAGCTCTGACTAGGATCCTTTGTATTTTAAAGCACTGAACACATCACTCACAGCTGCTTCCCAACATCCCTCCTTTCTGGTTGTAGCCACAGGGAACCTAAAGCAGGATGGAACAAAGAATTTCCCTAGGCCAGAAAAAGCCTCCAGTCATTGTTGCCTCCTAAAAAATCCACCAAAATAGAGCAAAACAAATAAGCACAGAAGGGTCACCTTTCCTGTTCTCATCAAAACATTCTCACATTGCTGCTGCCTTGTAGAGTTCACCACATTACACCACATCTCAGTACGATGAACATCAATGAACTTGCTCTAAAAATTTAGGTTTCTGCCTTAAGCAAGAGGGACTTATTACTCACAGATACTTTTAAAAATTATAGTGTGGGAGAGGCAACTTTCAGAGATGCAAGACTTCTCTGAATCAGGAGAAGCTGGACAGGAAAATGTGGGGTAACCTCTCCCCATAGCACATTGTCACAACCAACATCATCCATTCAAACTGGGATACAAAAAATGAGCTGTATTTTAGGAAGGGCAAGTTTAAAATTAATCTGCTGTCTTCTTCCTTCTTGGAAAAAAGATTTAACCTGGACCATCTAATTCAAATCAGTTGATACTGCCAGGCTATCTTTTTTGATAGCTTTTTCAGATTAAAAACATTCATTCAAATTCACGGTATACAAGGAATAGAGCTGGTCAGGAGAAATCTGACAGTCATTTTCTGCAAGACTATTTAGTTTTATCGACACCTAAAAGCTCTGCAAAACTGCTGCTGATTTTATACTCCAGTAAAAAGTCAAGGTGTCAAAGGTTCTATTTTGCTCCAAACAGGTGGCAGTATTTTGAGTTGAAATCCTTGCTTTCACAGCAAGTTACCATTTAAAACAGTCAGAAGCAAGATGAGGCATCATGTTTTGACTGACTTGAAATAATATGATTTTTCACCTCCCCCAGTAAAAGCAGTGATACCGTTCAATTTTGTTTCCGTTCCAAGTGAACTAAAGTTCCAAAAAGGCTCTACAAAATGCGATTGTTTTCCTGCAGCCAGTGGTAAGGACAGCAACAGGGTACTGCAACTCCTGTAAGGTCAGGCCTGTTTCCAGTTTCAGGGCTCAAGGACACCTCCCACGGACAGGTTTCACTTGACCACGGTCAAAGCAGGAGGCAGATTGCCTGCCCGAAACCAGAGCCCTGCCCCAGGCAGCAGGTGAGGCTGCCCTGGAGCACAGTGCTAACGGGGCTCTCGCTCCCTGAGGAGAGCCACACACACCTCACATGCACCGAAACAGCTTCAGCCTTTCATGTTTCATCTGCACCTGTCATTTCTCTGTCTGGAAGTCAGGCACTAAGGGCAAAACCCATGACAGGATGCAAATGCTAGAAATCCCAATTCTTCTACACCTGCATGTTTATCGTCTACTGGAATGCAAAGCTGGTTGGGGTTTTTTGTTTGTTTGTTTGGGTTTTTGTAATTTTGTGGGGGGATTTTTGTTTGTTTGGGTGTTTGGTGTGTTTTCTTTTTAAAATATATATATATTATTACTACCTCACTAGAAGAAGATTAGGGTTTTTAACCTCTAATAGCTAACCTTAAGCTACCGTGGTACCAAGTGAGACACCCAGCAGGCAGGAGATGCAGCCCTGAAGTTTCAGCTCCTTCTGAGGCACTTTGCACTGGGTGGCCCTGGCAGCATTTCCCTGGCTGCTGGGAACTCAACTCTGAGGTGCACAGTGCATTCAGCATGGCACAGCAAGCAGCCACATCCCCGGCTCAGGAGAGCCACATCTCCAGGGATCACAGCTCAGGGTGCCCCTCACCGAGGCACGCAAACCCTTTTGTGGGTTTCACCTCAAGTAAATGGCTGACTTGCACAATACAGATCCGTGGGCCTTTTGTCACCAAAGGAATCCTTAATTGCTGGATTTCAATGAGACTGCTCGGGTGAACCAGATTTGTCAGTTCAAGTCCTGGTTTTGGAGCAATGGGTCAAAGGGACTTGTGAAGACACTTCTGTGGGAGCTGCAGGGGTGGGAGAGGGCCAGGAGTTACTGGTTTTCTCCCTCGGAAAGGAAGGTCACTTTGACAATACACACTGCCAGCAGCAGACTTGCCCATAAAGCAAATTACAAAGCACTGTCCATGACACAAACAAACACCATTATTATACATTCAAAGTAGTGCCCAAACTGAATTAAGCAGAACTTTACAGAACAAGTTTGAATCAAATATTAATGCGCACCCCAGAGAGAAGGACGAAGGGAAAGCACATGCCTCCAACTCTTTTTCTCCCTGAAGTAAAAAGCACAGTAATGCAGCAAGACAGAAAAGTGAAGGTGCTGGTTAAATAAAAGTAATTGGGCATAAGATGGAAAACAGCTCTATACTTTCCTTATCACAATTAAACATAGGATACTGTAGACGTACCATATTACAGTGTGAAATCATCACAAATGTGCAGGGCAGTTTTCACTCACCTTAGCCACAATTTTATTACACTGTAAATCAGTGCTGATGACACCATGTCCAGATCAGTATATTCAGCTAAGCCACAGAGCCAGTGGTCACTGTGGCCCTCAACATATCAGACTCCACTCATGCTTTCAGATGACACCATTTAGCTATTTCACATAAAAGTATTGTGGAATCTGTTGTAGTCTGTCAAAAATAAAAAGTTCCTCAGCAATGTTTTTCTTACTCATATGAATACTCGTTTTCTTACTCAATAGAAATTTATCACTGGGTCCTAACTTTTAAAGACACTTGTTAAAATGATTACTAACCAACTTCTTTACACCACGTTATTAATTTCTGGCTTACACTGACTGCCATGCCCATATGCCAAAGTTATTTGTCCCTCACTAAAGACATGTATTTACTCAACACCAAAATAATTCCCAGAGAAGGCTGTTCAGACTTTTATACTTAACTGGTATTTTATGCCACTATGTCTTTCACCAGCAGGCAACACAGAATTTCAGAAACAACATGCCTGAAGCACAAACCACAAAACACCACAGCCAGTGGCCTACCATCAGACAACTTCATATTGAAAACTGTTCCTTTTGCCAAAGACAAGCCATGCAGATGAGGCAGTAATTTGTTGGAGGTGGAGTGGAAGGATGCTTACAGGCACCCTCTAAGAAGCATATGAACATTTCAACAAATCTGCAGCCTACTCTTAACAAAATACAAATTTCTAAAGCATTAATTAGGCAATCTTTCTCTTTTTCATCAAAATTATAACTTTATGGGGTAAAAAGGGCTCAAGAAAGAGCCCAATGTCTTTTTCACGAAAGCTACCATTCTTAAAATCGTTCTTATATTGTGAAAAGACACAGACCTACTGACATCCATCAAGTGCTACTAGTTTTCTGAGCACGCACATCAAGGTGCTGAAAACTCCTGAAACACGGGGGCAAAAGTAGCAACCTTTCCACTTTAGTGATACTAAATAAATGTGCAACTGTAAAAATGAACTGTAGCCCTCCAGTTTCCCACTGGGTCAAGCAGTGGCTACAATGAATGTAACTGAGAAGTTGGAGATGTTGCCTTCCCTCCCTTCCCACTCCGGTATTTTTCTTCTGCACTCCTTTGTTCACTTAACAGGACTTTGTTTGAAGTGTGTTTTTACTCCTTCACTGCATGACCAACCCACACAGTCAGAAGACAGGCTTATAAAAACCACAGATCTCCAGCAGGGAGCTCAGCGGTGGGTGTAATATTGGACACAGCTCTCCATTCATCATGCACATTCTCTGGATTTCAAGTTGACAGTGTCCCTTTAGCTTACTGTTCCTCCCCATGAGAGACCAGGCGAGTCAACCCTAATGAAAACACTTCCTCCACCAGCATATAAACAAACAGATCTTCACCTGCAACTGTTCTCAGCTTCCAGAACTCTAGTTAAAAACACATCAAGACAAAAAGAAAAAAAAAAAGGAAAAAAGAAAAAGAAAAAAGAAAACAAAAAAGGGGTGTGGGAAGGAGATACTAAAAAGTGTTACAGCTGCAGGGATGGTGGAAGGAAGGATGTGGGAGTTAAGGAGGTTGTATACAAGGAGGAAAATGACAAGGTCTCAAAGGCGTTCCCAGTCTTGTGCCTTTCAAAAGCCCGGTCCGCCCTGGTCACTTGTTATTTAGCGTTTTAAGAATCAGAGCATATCAGAGTGACGGATGAGCAACTGCAGAGGGTTGCTTTCCACTCAGCCCAAACCTTCTCCACCAGCACCTACCCAGCCCTGCCCTCCCCGTCACTGCTGAAGGGACCGAGGTATCATGGGCTTGTCCCCACAAAGTGACCCCCTTCCCTGGCCAGCCCTCTCGCAGAGCTCACGCACACGCAGAACCCACACAGAGCAGAAATCGGGCGAGATCCCGAGGAAGCAGAGGCCAAACTGAGCATTATTAAGGAGGTCGGGCGACACCGTGGCTCTGCAGACGCAGCAAAACGCTGGCACCCATGGTGTGGCGTTCGGTATCTCTCCCTAATCTCAAATGTAGCTGAAAAGGAACTGGCACCAGATCAGCGGCCTCGTCTGGGAAGGAACAGAGAGGTTCTAGGGGAGACACAAGAAACAAGCCTCTTTTCACATCCTACCACCCTTGGGCATTTTGTGCGTCCCTTCTTTCTTCCCTGAAAGAGGCCTTTGTCACAGACGCGCAAATCCTATACGATTTATTTCAGAGGGAGAGAAGGTCTTTTTATTTATTTCCCCCCCTCCCCTTTTTCGCAGTTCGGCGACAACAAATACGTCCCTGTGCTGCACCCCCTCCCCTCTCCCCGCCCC
>NW_005054306.1:4520757-4530460 GCF_000277835.1 Geospiza fortis
GGTGCCGCGGCCGGCGGCTGCCAGCGCCGGAGCGGTTCGCGATGTTCCGAGCGCCGCTGGGGCGCCTCGGGAGGAGGAGGGAGGAGTGAGCTGAACGTCTCAACATCCCCGATGAATGGGAGAACAATCTTAAGCAGATTATGCGTCTTTATGAAAGACGACGGCTTGTTTTACTGTTATGGTTTTTTTATCCGTAATTCTTGAAATTGGCAATAGTGGGTGATAAGGCGACGGCGGGAATGAAATACGCGGAGGTTTTCCAGAGTTATGTTTTTTTTTCCATTTTCCACCTGAACGTCTCAACATCCCCGATGAATGGGAGAACAATCTTAAGCAGATTATGCGTCTTTATGAAAGACGACGGCTTGTTTTACTGTTATGGTTTTTTTATCCGTAATTCTTGAAATTGGCAATAGTGGGTGATAAGGCGACGGCGGGAATGAAATACGCGGAGGTTTTCCAGAGTTATGTTTTTTTTTCCATTTTCCACATTTAATCGCGGAGTACTCAGCCGGCCGTTTTGGGAGGAGCGTCAGTCCCACGAAGCTGGTCTTTCAGGGGTGTACCTGCTGCCCCAAGGCACGGCTGGGGCTTCGGTCTTGCCCTGTAGTCAAAGATGTGCGGGCAGCCCTGTCCTCCAGTCACGGGGCGCCCTGCTCCACAGGCAGGTGATTGGAAAAGTTCTCTGTACACTTTGTTCCCTTCAGGTTCTCAGCAACGCCGTAAATGCTCCCAGTGTTTCTCAAGGTGTTGCATCCATCTCCCACGCCCACTGAAAGCACCGCAAGCTCCAGCTTCAGGTCCTGTCCCCAGCACCGCCCCGTCTGTGACCTTGAGTGCTCCCATCCTGACGGATTGGCACATCTCACTGTCACTTGTCTCCTAGGCTTGGAAAGCTCTTCTGCCTTAGGACTGAAGAAATTGCAGTTTAGGCTTCAACAAAAACAGGAGAGGCATACAAAGTACAAAAGCAGAGGGAGAGAAACTTAATTAAGTATGTTGAAATAGCAAAGAGAATTCTAACACAAGTTTTCAATAAATGAGGTTTACATTTCTCTCCCACTTCTCCTTGGATTTAATGTTTGTATGCTGGTATTTAACCAGAGAATTATGTCATCTTGGCAATTTGATTTCCTGATGAAATTACATTTTTACAAGTTCAAATATAAACTTGTTTCTTATCTAAGATATCTATAGCTGAGCGTTGAGAGCAAAAGAGGTTTTCCCCTCTCTGTCTGGGTGACTGTGTAAGTTGTGTGTAGGTGACTCTTGATCATTACATTTCAGAACCAAACAGTTTGTTTCACAAGTTCACATAAAGAATTTGGAGAAGATGGGGAATTCTGAAATAAAATGTCACTTGTGTCACTTCTCATTTTAAACCTCACTGTAGATGTTCAAAGAAACAAGTTTTTCAGGCTCCTCTAGGTAGCTCATTTTTAGTTTCCATCATAATCCTTCCATGCAGATTGTTGGTTTTTTTTTAATCATTTATTTTACCATGTAAAAAGTATAATAAACACAAGAGCAGAAATGTACAGATCAACTGAAAAACCAACCTTTGATTTTCTTCCTGTGGGATGAAAACTGCAGCTCAGTGGAGTTTTATTATTTATGATTATGCCTTCCTGGAAACACCCACTGGGATCCTGATGCTGTAGACTTTGAGGAGCTGAGGCTGCAGCCCTTGGGCCAGCACAGGGACCAGTTCATGCAGAACAGAGCTTCAGCTGGCCCAGAGCAGTCTGGAGGCAGAGCAGATTTATGGACTTCCAGCTGGGAGACTATCAGGACTGCAAATGGTGTCTTAATACTCCGGGATCCTCAGCAGAAAGCCAGCATGTGGCTCTAGGGAAAGGGGCATTTTTGCATGCCTTGTTTGCCTTTTTTATGAGTTTATACATAATCTTACCTCCCCACAAGACAATAGAGGTTCTTAGGGACCTTAAACACCTTGGAAATTAATCAAACAACCAGATATTCTTTCTGCAAAAGCTACAGGATGGAAATGCATTTAATTTTATAGTCAAAGAATCTCTGTCTGAAATTTGAATGCTCTTGCTCAGAATACTAGAATGGGACAAAGAAAAAAAACCGAAACAGACAAAAACCTACTTGACACTCTTTTTTGAGCCATGCTAGAAAGTAACCAACTAATCAATGAAATCAGACCAAAGCAATATCACACAGCAGCCACAGGACCGCTGTAAGCCTGGGCAGACAGACTGGCTCAGCAGCATGTCATCAAAAGCCTGATTTTGAGCTAACATAGCTGAAGAGCAGCAAGGAGCAAGGTGTGGAGCCAGGAATCGAGTTCTGGTAGTTGCATGGGCAGCACAGGAAGAAGCCTTGGGTTTCCCCTTTAGGGTACCTGTACTTTCCTTAGGATCACAAAGCTGCTGTGAGTTCCTGCAGCCCCAGTGGCAGAGGAGAGATATGCTGGAGTGTTCCCTCTGTGTGAGCCAAGCCCACATGTCCCCACAGCAGCTCCTCCTCACACATAGTACTCACCACTATGGTTTGACTGTATTAATATTTGCCTTCAGGAATCACCCAGAAAACCTGACAGACATTCTCCCAGTTAAACAGAAGAAATAATTAGATTTGCCTACATAACACAGGAACTGTTCTTGATACTCTCCTCTTATTCTCTCAACTTTTCTAAATACCTTGACCTTTAAGCTCATGACACTGTTTTTCTCCTTTCTCCAACCTCACTTTAAAACACTCATTCATTAAAATCTTGAAGTAATGTCCATTGAAATGCTGCTTTTTCGTCAGTCATTTTAATGGAAATACTGTCAAAACCTTAAATGTGCAATCACATGAGCTGAACAATGTGGTGTCAAGATTTTCTCCTCTCCTTCCTATTCCCTGCTCCTATCTTCCTATAGTGATACATGGCTTCTCACAGCAATATGAAAATGACAGAATCTGATTAGGATTTATTGGTATAAATAATTTAGCAGCTGGGAATACAGGGTAGCAGTCCCAAAATGACACACAAGTGTCTTTTGGACTTGTCAGTGTGCAAGAAGTCACTGACAGCTATCATGAATGTATGCTGAATAAATAATATCCACAGTTTTCAATGAAAGGTAATATTTTGAGAAGCCAAACATGCTCACAGCTGTAAAAGCAAGGAGATGTAAAAGCAGCTCTTTTGTAGAACAGGGCAGGACATCAGTTCAGTTTCCTTGGTTGTGTCAAGCCACTCCTGGTAAAACTAGGCTGACTGTCAGGAATAACCATCAGAATTATTTGCTGGATACTTCTGAGCCATAATTTGTAAAAGTCAGATCCTAAGGAACTTGTATTTTAAAAGATCCCCAAAGTATTAAATGTTATAATGTCTTTACTTTTTCTTTTTTAAAATTAATACCAAATGTTATTATTGAGATTACCTTTCATAAGGATTGACAAACATCATGCTTAAATTCTTCATTCAAACCAATGCACTAGTCACAGACTGATAGGTCACTAATCTACTTCACCATTTTATCTTCTGTCTTACACTTCCTCCCTTTTTGCATTGCTAACTTGGCAACACTTCCATTTGTTTTGGTTTTGGCTGGGTGTATTTTACCAGCCTGTCATGTATAGCATATTATAAATAATTACAGAGTAGTGGCGGGGGGAAAGGGATCTGAACTTGCCTACAGTATTTTAGGAGGCTGACAGTATTTGCCTCAAACATCCCACTGTATTTTCAGGAGGTGCTTCAGCTGGGGAGTGCTAAATGGGTCTTGCTGACTCACAGGTGATTGCTGCCAGGGAATGCTGAGGTGACAGGTCTGCCTCCCTGGGGACAACATCTCTGAGGTGTGAACAGCAACCTGGAAGCAGAAGGGAAGGTTTGAACTGAGCTCTTCCTCATGCTGATCAGCAATAGTCACACTCATACACAGAAGCTGAAGGAAGGGTATTGGCAGGGATAGGAAAAGAGCACTTTGACATTTGTGTGTTAGGTAGATCCTTTGTGGGAACAAGTAGACAAGAGAAACATCATCACCTCATATCTTTAAGGAATAAACAGAAGCCTTCCTTATTGCCGTAGAGGGTCTAATCTCAAACATTTACATTCATATAAGCCTGCTTTTCTAACTGTCTCAGAATATCCCAGACCCAACAATTAGAAGAGCTGTTTCCTCAGACATTACACAGATGTTTTCCAAAACCAGCAAAGCAGGTGTTAAACTGTAAGAACAGCATCTTCAAATGGCATCATGCATTTTCTAAAAGTCAAATTTCCATGTTTATAAGTTCCAGATGTGTTTGCACTCTCTGTGGCTACACATGGACACGGGGGAAAAAACAGACATGGGACAACCTTAGGAAATCCAGAAATAGCATAAAAATATTGAAGCCATTTTTCAGAACTTGCAGATTTATTAGAAGTCACATCCTACTCAAGTCAGAAAAAATTTCTTACTCTTATTTTACATACTCAAATGAACATTTAAAATTCTCTGAAAATTGGTAAAAGGCATTGACTTTCAGTAAAAAATTTTTTTTAAATGACAGTGAGGAGCCTGTGGGATAAGAACAGTAATTTGTTGCATTTATAGTCCAGCCAAGGAATATAGCAGTTCTCTTCTTGGGACGGGATATTTTCAAAGATACAGGAGGCAGTGTGTATATTACATCACATAATTTTGTAGAGATGAAGAACAGATAATATGCTTAAAGATTGTCCTCCTGCTGTCAGCATTAGCCCTCTGCTGAGCATCAGAGGATGCTGGGAAGACTGGCTTCCTATAGGAGAATAAAGCCCAAGTTTATTCTTAAATACTACTTTCTTCATTTTCTTGTAGACACCAACACCATAGTAGATGCACTGATAAACTGCAGATATATTTCCAGGAAATAGGCCCACGTAGGGCTTTGTGATTCCCAGAGGTATACAGTTTTCAAAGAACTACCTCCAAATGCCAAAAAAATAGAAGTATACAGTTTCTTGTCTGTCACTGCCTCCAAGCCACACTGTATAACAGAACTATCACAACAATCTTCAGGTCTAAAATGTCAGCATGTGCTAAGAACTAACTGAGTCCATGAGGATACTCAGATTATCCCAGGGAGCACTTTGGCTGCAGTAGTTCTGTTCCCAACATACAAAATGGGGACGAAGATGTCTTCTTACTTGTGCAGCTTGAAGATTAATTACTATTTGTGAAGAATTATAAATATTCTGGGCAGGCTGTACTGCAGAAGCATGAAGAAAATTAGTAATACTCTTTCCATTGTGGGGCTGAATTTTTACACAGTGCCACCTCCTGAATGTGAGGAGAGGCAAATTTCTATTTTCTCTCTAATCTTTTTGGCCATTACGTCACCAAATGAGTCAGGATCTTCTCCAAAAAAAAAAAAACTATTCATGTTCCTGTGACTAACTGCTGCATGCACTCAGGGAGGCTACAGCAAGGTTATGTAAACTGTCCCAGTTCTGGCACTACCCAACTGTTGAACTCTTGACCTTCCACTTCTCATGTTCTTTTAATCTATTTTTGGGTGTGATTTCCCAGTTTTCTTGGTTTGTTGGGTTTTTTTTTGGTTGAAGTTTTTTTTTTTTTTCCTCTAATGGTAAAATAACCCAGAGATCTGTCAGCTGGAAGTAGACTGGTTCCATGCGTATCGTCAGCAATGACATATGCTAATGAGCTTATTAGAGGGTTGGGAGAGTCCTTTGGTTGCCTGCACTCCTCCTCCTGGAGGCTGCAGTTACCACTCAGAGGCAGTGGGCTGTCCTTGTCTGCCTGGGACAATTATTAGGAAGGTACAAAGTACACATATGAGCAGTGAGTTTCCAGCTGTCTGCTCACAGTGGAGTGCTGGTGGGTGTTCCCACCGTTTGGGGTGGGAGCTGAGCTTCTCACAGATTGTCTTATGTGCCTTCTTTCCCAAATCTGCCCGTTTCTACTCGTGCCCATAGAGGCTGTGCTCTCGCTAGTGCCCCATCTGTTTGTCCCTATCACACACCAACAGCCTTGACGCACTGTTTTACTGACAGTAACCCTCTTTCTAATGAGATGCTGACTTGTGGACTGGATTCCAAGTAAGCATTAATAAGATTTGCATTTGCTTTCAGCTTATTAATCAGAGCCTCTTCGCTGGTGTTATCTCCAAGGAAAACACATCCTAGCCAGCAGTGTGCTCATTGTGCTCTTTGCCCACACTGTGTCTGCTGGCACCTGCAAATGGATGTGATTCAGTGTGAACCTCCCACAGAGCAGCCTTCACCTTGCTGTCATCACATTGGCAGCACCATGGAATGCTGTTGTGGAGCTGCAGTAATGCCACTGCCCTCCTTTTCCATCATTCTCACCCCTTGTAGTATTTTTGAACAGACTATTTTGTTGACAGTGTCAAAGTGAACCTGTGCCCTCATTGGTTTATATTCTAACTGGGAGACTTTATTGCTTGGCAATTGCAATTGCATCTGTCATTAGGGATGAATTCCGGATCCTTCAGCTAAAGAAAAAGCAATAATCATGGCACTGTGCCATAGCTGCCTGTATACAGATGACCATGCTCATCATTTGGACATTCCCTAGCTGCACTGGAAAACAGATACAGGATGAAGTGAAACCAGGCAGAATACTGGAGGAATGAAATAAATGTGGCCACGCTGCCCTCTGAGATGTACAGCCACTAAGCTGTCTTCACCCAAGAGCAGAACTAAAAACTTTCTAAGGCTGTTTCTAGCCAAAAAGGGTATCTGCTGACTCTGGAACAGATGACCATTTTGCTGAACTGTTCAAAGCTCCTTTGATTATCAAATCTTAAAGTACCTAAATATGAGATTGTTCCTCAACAAGCCTCCCAAAGCTGGAGCTGCATGCAAGGGTGAGGAGCCATGTCCCATGTAAATATAAGATTTAAAATGAACCAGACCCAGAATTGTTAATCCAGTAGTAGAAGAGAGAAAACACAGAAAGGTACCCATATGAGTGCAAAGCCCAAATGCACAGAGGCAAAATCTAGACAACCAAAATTAAAAGGGAAAAATGAATAGTCTGAGGAATAATAAAGGTCTCCCTGCACACAGACTTTGTATACAGTATTCATGGAAAGAGAAGTCATTGAGATTAAATGTACTGATAAAAGCAATAATACCAAATAACATTGTCAAGCAGGCAGGAAGTGAGACCAAGAGTCAGATTTTGTAGACATGTGTTATTAATGTGGTGCAGGGGCATGGAAACAGGAATGATGCTGTAAACCTCAGAAAACCTAATGATATGAATACAAGGAGCATCAAAAATCCTCTTCTGAGATAAAACCCCATGATGCAAACTAAAAAAAAACCTCAGGAAATCAAATGCAAAAGAAGCAGTAGGATAGTAGGAAATATGTGACGCGATAAGATTTCAGTCTTGTCTGAGAGAAAAACTCAGTCAACCAAAGTACAATAATGGTGGTAGGATGGCATAAAATTCAAGCTGCCAGCATTGCTCTGAGTCCCTTGAAGGTGAGGTCAACAGGGCTGTCATGGTGTCACTCTGTCAATGACTGTACCAACTCAGGCAGGACAAGCATCTTCTGTCACACAGATCACAATGACTCTGTGCATGAGTGTTCTACTGCATGCTTCTCTTACACACTTTTCCTACCAGGAACAGCAGGATGTTCTTTCTTTTCAGATACCCATGCTTCTCTTCACTTCAGTGTTTATTTCATTTGAGAACTAAGAAGGGCTGGCTGGTAATCAAGCTCCCTTTTCCCAAGAGTGCCTTTTGGGTGTTGCTGAAGCATGTCTGTAAGTGTGCTTCCACTTTCCCTGTGCTGTCACTGGATGGGGAAAAGCTCAGCAAGCACGGCAGCCAGGACAGGACAGCTGGAGTTCATGACTAAATACCTTCCTGGATGAGGATTACTTGCTTTGGAGGAGCAGGATGATTCCCAGTGCTTCATGGCTAACGGTGGTAATGTTGAAAGCACCCAGGTAAGTCAAATTACTCCTCTGCAAGATTATGGACCTTATCTAGATAAAGAAAGTTGGCAGTGGCATTTAGGCTCCTATCTGCAGAAGTGAGTAATCCCTGTCAACAACATAAGTGGAATTAGCTGAATCTCCTGGGAGCAGCATGTATCTCACAACCTTTTGCTGGCCACAACCTGGTTTGATAGAATTCAGTAAGTGGAATAAAATTTCACTGTAACCACAGTAAAATGTACTTTTCTGCCATGTCATTCTCATGCATTTGCTGACCTCCTTAGGATTATGTGCCAAAGAGGTAAAAGCCACAAAGCTACATCTAAAGATAGTTTCTAAATGCCTTTAATAATAGTTTTTTAAACTAGCAGACATTATTTGTACTATTTTCCCACCATCAAACAGCTGCTGAATTCTGAAAAAAGGAAAAAAAACCAGCACAGACATGGTTACCACATATAACCATTACACACCACCAGAAAACAGACAACCATTTATCCTATACCAAAATAAGGCTGTATGACTGAAAAGGCGACAACACTGTGTGATGGTAGTGAGTTGTATTTTGGAGTTACAATTCCTACAGCAGAAGACAGCTGGTCGCTTTTTGACTGAGTTCATTGTCACCACAGAACCAAAAGACACCCAAAGGAGGAAGAAATGTCTAGCAATCATGTTTCATGTGAGTCTTTTCACCATTAAGTTTGAGGGTGTAAAGCAACTGAAGTAGAAAATGACACTAAATCACTAGAGAGCATTTAAAAAGAGTTATTGCTTGTGACTCTTCATGATGCTGGAACTGCAGTGCTACAACTTTGAGGTACACAACAAAAAGAGGGAATTAGATATACATAGCTGATTTAGTTTTCTGGTCATGAAATTACAGCAGATGAACCAAGATGTGAGATCCTCAAATTGCTAGAAAAATGGGTAAGAGAAAGGCACAGAAAGCAATCAAGCCAATTATTTACCATTGTCAAGGAAGCATCTGAAAGGAAGCTGACAACAAACCATATGAAACAAGTGCTCATATCTATAATTTTGTGGAACTGGGCATGTGCCAAAGGAGAGCTCCCACCCACATGCACAGAGTACTTGAATTTTTGAGGCAGTCTGGGCATACAAGATAGAGCATCATAGATAAAGGCATTTGGCTCACAGCATTCAGATCACAGATGCTTCCTTCAGAGCACCTTCTGAAAATGAAGCATGTCTCCAAAAACCTGGAGATGTCACTGTTTGGCAGGCATGGCCAGGGATATCAAAGACCTGGTAAACAGTTGAGGTTCATGTGGGTATGTGCCAAAGCAACCCAAAGCTGATGAAATGTACATAACATTTAGTTTGTCTGTGCTCTAAATAAGGGAGAGCACGGGAATGAACTTGTGTATTGGTTGCACATTGTCCACACTGTTTAATTATTGTTCCTGGCTTCTCTTGGATGATTCAAACTTAGGTTTCTTCAATAAACTACCTTGCAGATTAGTAGGCATGATCTAGTGTGTTCCATTTGAAAACTGGGACCAGGAATCAGTCCCTGATCCTCCCTTATTCAGTGGTGTAGACATAGATAGTTACAGGTGCTTCAGAAAAAGTTAAATCTTGGTTGTGCCTTTGCACCCACACCACAGATATTTTTTGCTGCTGCCTGACTGAGCTGACCTACCTGAGACCCTGAAATTGCCTTGGCTGCCCATCCCTCCCTGTCTGTGCACAGGCTGTGGACTGTCTCTCAGTCTGACGGGAAGCAGATGACTGTCAGACACT
>NW_005054306.1:4530510-4548631 GCF_000277835.1 Geospiza fortis
AGATGATAGCCCTGACTCAGGCCACTCTGTTCAGATGATTTACCTTGGCAGAGGAGTCCTACATCACCATCATTTTACAATGATAAAGCTTAATCCCTTCTTAAAAGTGCCATAGATCTATAAAAGCAAGCTGCTAAAAAGAAAATATATGCCAAGCCATCCCTGAATATAGTAACATTCCCTGCAGAATGTGTTAACAGCAGCCTGGTGAAAATGCTTGCTGTCTTTGGTACTTTACCCCATCGAGCAGAATTGTTAGTAAGAGCAAGAAATAGGATGAAAGGGAAATACCTATGGGCCAAAGCCTGCTACCATGGGCAAATTATTTTCCTCCAAGAACTTAACATTAAATTGATAAAGCCAGATGAGAAAGTATCAGCCCACAATTACTAAATACCCCACCACGAGAAGCGCAAGGCTGTTGGTGTCAGTGGGAGAATAGCCTGATGCATATTTTGGTATTGAGCACCTGGAAAGAATGCACCTGACTCTTTACAATGCCTCACAAACCCAAGGTGTTTGCAGTCAAACAAGATTACTCAAAGAAAGATTATCTCTAGAGATAATTGCTATCTTAACACATAAACAAGAAGCAGTGTTCACTCTAATTTTTTGAGACAAATCTAAATGTTGCAAGACAAATCACCCAAGTGCGAGGCATTATACCAGGATTAGGTATGGGATTGTGTCTAGGGACCTCAAAAACTCAAGATATAGTGTCTGACAAAGGTAGAGAGTTGCAGTAACTCTTGGCTTTGCTGGTACTGGCAGCTGCTGTGGAGTGGGAGTAGTGGGGGAAGGCTGGGGTGCCGGCCCAGGGCTGCCTGGTACAGGAGGCCCAGTTTGCTCCCTACACTGCTGCCCCATTCCCCACTGCTGATCCGTTCCATTCCTCTTGGCCACCACACAGGGCAAAGGGATTTTTGTCTTGTCTCTCCCTCTTTCTGTCTGTGCGTGTGTACAGAAAAAGAGGCATGATGTTTTGGAAGGACTTGAAGGCCAGCCAAAATGAAAGTGAGAGAAATCACTGGAGCAGCCAACAGGCTCCAGCAAGAGGAAAAGGGGACACTGAAGTACAGAGTAATCTTTCCATTAATTTCAGGGCAGGCTGGATCAAACCCATATAAGCCCAAGGCTAGAAACAGGAAATGTCATGCCAAATATTAGGAAGCAAACTGTGGCAGTGAAAGCAACCAAGCAATTTGTGCACAGGGAGGGAACAGAGCCTTGTCCTACTATGGATGGTGACTTACTATTACAGCATTCCAGAATCCTTTAGAATGAGTTTCCTCACTATCTCATTATTTAGGATTTCTTTGTTTTGTTTTTAATCCATTGTGTTCAGAAAGAAAAATACAAAGAGAGCCCTCTTCTTCCCTCAATTCTTGGGAATAATAGGCCATTTCAGGCAAAGAAACCTCTGGCACTTCAAACAGCAGAGGTAGAGATAACATTCCTTAATGAATTATTTGGTGACATAATATGACAGTGCCCAAGACATTCATACTTTGAAAAATATTTTGGTATTTAAATTTAGAGAAGGGAGCACCTAAATCACAAGCCAGGAATCTCCCTTTACTCTTTGGGGCCTGTGACTTTGTTCTGCTTTGAGGTGTACAAAATTTATTTTGACATCTCTTGCTTCTGGAATATTTAAAGTTTATGATTTTTTGACAAAATAATCTCATTTTCAGAGGTTTGTGCTTCACACTTCACAGGTGCTTGGAGTCAGATGGGCCAGATTCTCAGCTCTATGAAAAGTCATTGTAATTACCTGAGGAATTTTAAGGGAATTCTTAGGTCAGCACAGGGAGAAAAACAATGGACTTCACTATATGCGTGTCTCGTGGAAGTAATGAAACAGTATCAGTTGGTTGGTTTTCTCTGTAAAACAGGTATTGTTAAATACTATTACTGAAAAAATAGATCTGGGAAATGCTCCGTAAACAATCCGAAATGCTCCATAAACAATCCCAAATGCCCAGAAATTCAGCAATCTATGGCTTCTCCCCCTTGCTCTGGTCTGGGCTATTGTTTTGAGCTGTTGCTGGCACAGTACTTTTGTCCTGTCCCAAATCTTTTTTAAGTGCAGACACTTAAGATCTAATCAGCTTTAATGACCCTATAAACTAAGGGCATCATCACGTAGCACTGTGCAGTGCAGCACACTGCAGAGCCCCACCAGAGCATCACATGAGCTCCACTGGAATGGGAAGACATCGTTGTGCTGCCTGTTTTCCCAACACGTTTGCTAATTTCATGCATGCTTTGGGAACCAAGGCAAAGGTTTCTGCTAGGTGCTTTGTATGCCTCATGTCATGCAATTCTGAGCAAGATTTTTGGCATCTGGTGAGTTCAAGCATTTTAACTGAATGGTCTTTGGAGTAAATCCACCTGTAAAATCAAGCAGAGCTGCTAAACAGGATCCTCTTGAGAAAGAAAGGCAGACATTAATGTGAGAAATAGCTACTCATAGTTTTCATAGTTTAGAAAGGTTTATTAAACCTTATCAAAAATACAACAGAAGACTGAATAAAGAAAAAAGGTTATAGTGCTGGGAGTAAAAGATTTTCACCGCCACGCACTCAGTCCCCTCACAATGGAGGTTTTTCCTTTTTAACCCTTTAACCCATCCCAAAGTTCTGTCTATCAACCCCTTTTTCACTGTCCAGTGGTGGAGATCTCTTCCTCAAATCCTGATTGGAGGTCAGATGTCGCCATAGTGACAAGCCAGCCCTCCCGAATGCCCCAACTCCCATTGTCCCTTGATAACCATGTGAGGGGGTGCAACATAACTACAAATCTATAAAACTTTTCTTAACGTATATACATGATATTTGTCCATTAATTGTGAGAGTCAACCATCACATTACTCATCTATCACACTAAGACTGGAGGGCTGGGCTAGGTGAAACTAAAAGGGGAAGAAGCAGAGAAGAGGAGGTACCTACCATTCCTCCAGCGGCTCTCTCATGCCTCCAGAGCAAGCTGGTATTCCTGTGGTAGCCCTCACTCCAGCATGCTCACTGGGCTTCCTCCATGCTCACACTGCTGGCACAGAGGAGCCTTTGTAGAATCACAAACCCCTCCAGCCTTACTGGCAGTCACACCAACTTGCACACCAAAGAGCAAAGTTGTCTTGGAATTGCAGTCAACAAATGTGGTGGCTGGCATCAGAGCGCATATTTAATGTTCCATTTTCCAGTCTAAGGATCAGCTATTGACAGTGATATGATCTATGCTAGGACAATTACAGAACAGAGTCAAGTGTGCAAGAAAGGAAGCGGAAGTGTTGTAGTATGGATTTTATTTTCAATTAATAGCTGCATGAAGTTACAAATGAAATGCTGGAAACTGTTTTCAAGACTATTTGACCAGTCAAAATCTGGGTGAGATGCTCAAAAATGTCTGATAAGTACCACTTGAGGTTGTATCATATCTAAAGACTACAACATTTTCGTTTTGTATCAGAACATTCACATAAGAGCAAAGGGAGTGGAGAAAGTAGCTGTGAGGACCTTGACCAATTTATGACCTAGAACAGTAATATGAGGCTTAGGTGCAAATTTAGAGGACCCTAGGAAACATGACAGATAGCAAATTAAAGAAGTAAGGCACCAAGGAGTCCCTTGCCTTACAGAGACCTCTGCGCATTACATGAGCATCCTTTGTTCAGTGTCAAAATACATGGGAGTGAGCTGTTCTTGCCACCTGAATTGTGCTTCACAGGGCCAAATAAAGAAAACAACAACAACAAAAATAACCCAAGAGTAAGCATATATGGAATTAGCTATCCACACTTTTACACCAGTGGGATTGCTGCCAGAGAATAGAATGTCAGTGTTAGCACCCTCACTGGTGGCCAAGAAAGAGAAACGTGGCTCTGTGGTGAGCCCTCAGTTCAACACAGTCCATTCTGGCAGCCCCAGGGTCCTCTATTGTGATGACTTTCTCCTGGGAAAGAAATTCCCTATTTGTGCTATGATTTTGTTCAGTATAATATGTCCTATTCTGAGTATGTTTTTTAATGTATTTCCTTTTAATATGTGCTTACAAATTGAATATATACTCATGTTTACATAACTGTGACTAATTGCACTTGTTTATAAGAATCTGTGATTTTTGTTCATATTCAGCGTGGGCTTTTCATACAGAGTTTAGAAGTATTGAAATCTAGTAGTTTCTTTATTCTTCACCAAGGTGTTTTTCTTGATCAAAAGTATTCATATATTCATAGTAAGAGCATTCAAAGACACTCAGGCTCCATAAATTGATCCAAACAATACAAACACACAGAATTCAAATTTCTTCATTCATCTTCACCAACTGCTATCATTTAGCTCCAAAGTAATTCTCTTTCTCCTACTCTGCCCAAATCCCACCCCCCCTTTTTTTTGTTACACAAACTTGGCAGATTTAGGCTACGTATTAGGTATGTTTGAGGATTATACTTTTCCTTTGTACCGAATGGAAAAAATGCAATTTTCTCTTTCAAGGGAAAAAAAATCTAAGAAATTAACACTTGTTGGAAACTCTGTCCTCTCTAACCTTCCAGCTGAAAAAAAATTACTAAGTTGCATATTGTTTATGAAACTTAAGTGGTCCTCAAATCATGATCAAAAGTTTCCTAATTTAAAGTTATTTAAAGAAGTACAGACTGTTCCAGTTAGTCAATTGTGAGTTTAAAGTTTACACTTGTGTCAGGATAGAGGGGGGTTCTCTGAGGTTTTTTTGCTTCTGAATGAACTTTAATATTTGTCACAGGTCTGAGCGATTTGGAAAGGGAAGCATTAATTGCTGTTACAAGTCCACTTCCCATAGCTTAAAAATCTTGATTATCAAAACACTCAGTATGTCATTTTAAGCAGTCGTTTTCTTCTTTGTCTCTAATGTACCTATAACCTCTCAAATACCATTTTTTCATCTACTTTTCAATCAATATCCTTAAACTAACAATATTTACCTTGGAAATGCTTTATTGTTTTAAGTATTTTGACTTTGCTGTATGCATTTGGAAAGCACATCAGCTTCATAAACAAAAAATAATATAGATTTTCTCTTTTTATCAAATGTCATTATGCAGTGATAAGAACTGTGAGGTGCTTTTATTGAAGTGTTTTCTTCTCCATTATTGCTGAAGGCTTTCAAAAAAGGTAAGATCTAAATGGTAATTCATGAGAGCACTTTCAGGACTGATCATGATGCCACAGTGGGACTACGCTGATGTGCAATTATTGGGGGTTTTTGCCACATTTAGTGGATTTGCTCCCAGTTTATACTAGCACAGATGAGAATATTCACAGAAATAAAGGCTGTGACGCTCCTGGAAATGTGTCATCTTACGTCTTTGCTGTTTTAGACCTCAATTTCCCTATCATTTGAATTCTGCTTTGAATCTCAACAGTTCATTAAATACTGTGTCAGTGAAGTCAGAATTTGGAAGAGTTAATGTGTTGCTATTGGGGAAGGCACCATAATATGATGGATGTGGTCTCAGATTTTACTGAAGCAAATGTGAAGAAGATTTAGGAGGCTTATAAAGAGTACTGGATGATTTAAGGAGAAGAGGAAGTTAACTGGAATTCTGAAAGATGGTCCTGTTGGCTTTGTGAAAGACACATTCCTCTTGTTTCTTCCGTGGGAAGAGGGACAACCCAGCAACCTCCTCCTCTACCTGGATACCTGTAATCCTTGTACACAGTATGAAACATGGCAAACTGAGACTCCATGACATGCACTGTGAGCAGATCTCTAATATTTTCATCATAAACATTTATGGCCAGCTTAATTCTGTTTTCCTTTCTGTATGTGGTCATTAAACTTCAGTTTTCTCCTGGAACTGGAGTTTTTGTGTGCCCCACCCCTTAAAAAAAAAAAAACCAAAAACTTTGAATCTCTTCCAAAAGGATTCTGAACTTTATAGCACAAATCTTTGCTTGGCCAGGCAGTATGTGCACTTCCTCTCATGAGGCCCACCACTGGGATGGATACAAGAAACTCGATGAGGTATCTGAAATGGCTCCAGTACCCACCCAGCTTATCCCCCTTAAGTGACCTTTCTGAAGTCAACAGGCTTCGTAATGCTGCCTACAAAGTGATATTTTATATTAACTTTATGCAAAGCAAAAACAGATCAGAGGACTCTTTGATGACTATAGCATACCTTCAGCTTCCCAAAACTTGGTGATGTCAAGGCCTTTTTATCTTCCTTCTTTTCTTGACATGTTTTTAAAATTTTATTACATATTTAATCCTTTTTGCCTATGAGGCACATTATCACCGAGTATTAAAAAAATAGCTGTGTTAGACTGGCTCAAGGATAAACTTGTCCACAGACCTTGCCCAAAGCTGGTCCAGCTATACCAGAATGATTCCAACTCACATCTGTCACATTTGCTTTTAGGAGCCAAAAGTGATGGATATTCCACAACCTCCCTAGGCAATCTTTTCCACTGTTTACTGTCCTTATCACTAGAGGAAGCTGTCTCTCGCACCAACCCTTAGTCTCTCTTGGTGCAATCAAAATACATTACACTTTTCCTATCTCCAAAGAACATATGAATAATTTCTTTTCTCCCTTTTTGCATCTGTCTTTTCCTTAAAGGCTCCTAATGTTCTCCTTAAGTTTTTTTTCCTGCTAGACCAATCAGCTTCAACTCTTCCTAGCAGTTCATTTTTCCTACACCCTCATTTTTTTATTTCTGACTTTTTTGAAGGATGATGCCCCAAACTGGGGGGACATTTTCCATCAGAGACATTAGAAGAAAGCACCAAATAGAACACCAAGATTATTTTATCTATTTTAATAAAAGTTCTTCTGCGTGGCTCACTGGAGTCCATTAGACCCCATGTAACCTTCTTCAGTCTGGTAAGCCCAAGTTTCCACCAAGCTGAGGTGCAAGTCACTTCCTTCAAAGGGCTTCTCAGGCTTACAGTGACCATGAACAGAGATGCTATTTGAAGATGTAATAAGGAGAGCCTGGAAAACAAACTGAAGTAGTGGGGACCCACTGTAGGATGCACTGTGTGGACAGTCCCTTCGTGTTTTAAATCTGCTTGGAATCATGAAATATAAATGAGTTAAGAGATTTTAACTTGTAGGAAAAAACCCAAACAAAAACTAAAACAAAACGAAACAAACAAAAAAAACCCCAAAAAACCAAACAAACCAAAAAACAAACCCAAAACCAACCCACAAAACCCCAAGAAAACCCCAAAATCCAAAAGACCAAACCAACCAAACAAAAAAAAACAAACATCGCAAAACCCCCCCCCAACCAGTAGCATATTTAAGCTCTAGAGCTGACAGGTGCTGAAAGGATTCAAGAAATTATCCAAACTGAAAGCAACTGGAGTCACCAAAATATGAAACTGCCAAAGTGTGTGGGGACTGTCAGAGGGTGTAACATGTGCTCTGCTTTTGGTGAGCCAAACACAGCAATGGAACAAGTACCTGTGATGAGGGATGATGAACTTATTCTGGGAGGATTAATAAAAACAACATAATTCTTCACTTACATACATTAGAGAAGTGAGCCAAATATTTAGACACTTACTGTGGATGAGATAGCTTGTCCAGAGAATATCCAGGCACTACCATCTGACCTGGAAAACTGCCCAGATGAGAATGTTAATTTTTCAGATGTTTTAAATTAAGAACTGTGGCTGGAAGTTAACTTTTCACTTTTAACAACGAAACCTGATTTTAATCCAAGGTCTGTCTGTTGCAAGCATAGCAATCACCAGTCATGCCTCTCTTAGTGTAGTGCTGACTTTATGAGCTGCACGTGGTTTGTAAATGAGGGGATAAATAGGTATCAAACACTCTGTGCAAATTTACCACAAAGACATCTGGATTTGAGAACCTCCCAGCAGGCAAGTTGCTAATGATCTCAAATGTTTCCTTCAAAGAAAATGGCTTGGTTAGGTCTCTGTACTCTTTAAAGACCTACAGGAAATTCAACCAGGGAAACGGCATAGGTTTATTTTTAGTCATGGGTATGACTTCCTTCAAAATAATACGCGTGTCAGTCTTGTGAAGTAAGCTGCTTCTTGGTGTTGTGCATTCTCAAAATGCTCATGCCTTCCTGCCTTGCAGAATTAGTAGTATTTCTATTGAAAAGGCAATATTTCAGCATGGTGGTCATGAATGTCCCTGTTTTATGGATTCTCTTGGGAGGGATATGTGTCCCTAAGGGAAGCACAGTTTGGGTAGCTTCTGCATCAATGATTACCTTTCATCAGCCTTGAGACTGAGGAAGGATGAGGCATGGAAGAGAGACAGGGATGCTGTGGCAATCCCTAACCAGTGGTTCCCCTGACTGGTGCAGCTCAGCAGATCCTGCTGGGTCACTCTTCAGGACCAGCCATCACCAGTCTGACTTTCAGCCTTAATGCTCTGCTTCAGCTGCTTATCTCTGCCCCAGCTGGGCTGGTCACGTGGAGAAGTCACAGCACTGATCAAGCCAGGGTTTTCCTGCTCCAGCAGAAATTAAGGGTGATGACATAAAAGCCTTAGGGATCTGTTTAGCCATGGATGTTCTAGCCCAGATCCTGGGAGTCTGAACAGCCTGGGAGTCCCTAAATCACTCCATAACTTTTGCTGAGGACTGGAACAACAGTTTGCAGTGTTGATGGATAAGGTCTGGTATAGAGCCCTGTCGCCCCAGGACTTCTCTACATTGAAATGCCCAAGGTTTTGCTCAGTCGAAATAAATATGTTGCTAAATGTTGCTAAATCCATCACTGGAGTACTCAGGGAGCACAATCTCTTTAGGTTGTAGAATATATTTTAAGTTTTTTTTTTTAACCCACATGATGGGTCTTTGCCTTTAAGCCCAGTCCACACAAATGTGTACACATTTCACGGAAAGCAAGGCCCTGGGATAGAGGATGTTGACATTGGAAAGATTTCCTAGTCAAACTGTTTTCCTGCCCTGATTGCTCTCTGGGGTCCTGGGCATGATATACATTCTATGGTAGGGGCAGGGAAAGAAGGGGGAAAAAAGTCCTTAAAAGGGTCTGTGCTGCAAGTTGCCAAGTTTTGTGTGGTAAGTGGCTGCAGAAACCAAGCTTCTTTTAGAAACCCTTCCTCAGGGAGATCCCTCCTTCCTCAGGGGAGTCATTCCAGGCTCATGCTGTAGCTGGATCACACACACAAAAGAAAAACAGAACTACTCAATGCTACTGGTCCCTATCCTGCTTTTTCCCACCAGCTTGTGCACAGTGCCTGTGACCTTCTTGTGGGCTTCAGGTGGGCTTAGGTTGCTTTTCCCCATTAACTGTATGGGCTGCAAGGCGATTCAGCCTTATGTGAATCCCATGGCACCCTTAAATAGAAAAGACCACTGTAGTTGGGGCACTAGCACTGAGACTCCATAAAAACTCAGTGTAAATCTGATGAGCCTCTATAGCTGATGATGAGGAGGGATATGTCTGGGGATCTCTCCCAGGGTTAGCACCAATGGTGTAAAATCCAACTATACTTAGAGAGAGAGTTTCCTCTCTCTCTATGTATAGTCATGTGGACACTTGAGACCAAAGAGGCCTCCTGAAAGGAGAGGAAGGTGAAAATGTCTTGGGAAATATATGGCTTGTTCCTCTGGCAGCCAGTCTTGGGCTGCAGGCTCCTCTGTTGGCAGCTCCCTTTGTTCTGCCTGAAGTGGCTGTGTACAGCAGATGTCCCCAGGCAGGTCCACTCTTCTTTCCTCTGGCGGAAACAGTTACGAGGCAAACAACATTGGTTTGGCTACAGGGATTTTGATCTGTGGAGAGAAGTTTAAAAAAGCCTGCTATGACAAGGGATATTTCTCTGGCACCAGGCAGTTTGGCAGTGACACATCTGGACACATTACCCCTGTGCCCAAAGCCTGTCTGCTGGCTGCCAGCTGATAGCAAAAAGCTGGGGTAGATTTACTCACTGGTCAGACTTTCCCATGTCTTGCCTGCACTAAATGAGGCAAATGAAGAAAATATGGCCAGATACAGGTGTGTGCCACCTCATGGAAATCCCTGTTTGAATTAATTGGGGAATTAGCCTGGGGATGGAAAGTTACTGCAGTGGTTGCTTAGGCAGAAAAGTGAAGGAACAACAGCACAGTACAATATACAGTGAGACAGCAACTTGAGCTCTGTGCTAAGCCCTGTGATGATCTCCTGGCAGCACTTGGGCACTACAAAAAGTAAGGGAGGGGATTCTCTCATCAGGGAGTCAAGAATGAGTTGGCATAACTGCTCTGCACTAACCCTGCCCAGCCCCTGGGATGTGGCTTAAAGCAGGCAGCAGATGTAAAACAGGAAAGCAGCTAAAAAGATAAGGTTGTTTCCACACCCTATTTTTATGTATGCCCAGATTCTCCCAGGTCTGAGGCTGGAGCTGACTGGGGGCAGTTAGCAGCCCTTGTGACCTCGGTGGAGTCACATCTCATTCCAGCATTGCTCATCTTGTTATTCCACTCAGCCACACACAGGCATGACTTCCACTGCCTTTTATTCACTCTCTAGGTTTGCATGCACTGACACAGGCTTGGTGCTGCTGAAAAATGGGCAGTGTATTCCTCATGCAGCTGTACCTGGGATCTGTATTTGTTCATGGCTGCCCATGAGGCAAGAGATGAGCTAGAAGGAGACCATCCATGATGGAACTGCTAAACTTCTTGCAGGGCTGTGTACATCTTTTCATATTCATAACCTCCTGTGAAAGTCTGGAGTAAACCTTCCAGCCTTCCACCTCTCCTACCTGAGCCATGTTTTCTTCCTCTCTCTTCTCCACGGGACTCTGTTTAGAACTGCATAATTCTAGACAAGCTTCCCCCTCAACAAATGCTTTTGTTTGCTGCAAGCTTGGGAAAGGAAAACAGGAATTTTGGATCACATGGTAGGAACAGTCACTGGGAGAGATCCAGTAGCCCATGTTCAGGAATGTGAATATCTCCCTCTATTAAAATGAAGGACTGCCACTCTCCTATGAGAGGTACAAGAGAATCTTAAAATTAAGATACAATAATATACTGCTGTATATTTCCTGCTGTAACTCCATACCTCTTTGTGCAAGTTTTGAAGAAGTGTCTGGAAGGCAGGATTGACCCCGAGTTGCTCTTTGGCTTTACTTGCAAATGAGTGAAACAAGGCAGCATTGACTGATGCTGGGGCTGACTGGTGGGGGTGGGTAAATTTCCCTGCTATCCAAACGTGAGTCCCCATCCAAAGCACAATGGAGCAGTACTCCTTGACACCCATGCTCCCCTGGCAGAGTGCTGTGTGGCCCCAGCTCTAGACTGGGCCCTGTGGGTGCAGGGGTGTGCCAGAGCAGTGTTTTATTTCCCAGCACAGGTGGGTGTGACAGCTCAGTTCTCCCTCAGCTGCCTGGGCAAGCCGGCTGCTGGGAATGGGGAGCCCACACATGGCACAGTCCCACGGGACACGCACGATGTCTCTGCCCGGGGCTGATGGAGCCAAGGTGGTCCTTGAATGCATGCTGGTTGCAGATTTGAAAATCCCCTCATGAGCATTGATAACTCGGGATCTGTTTGGACACAGAGGGGCAGGAGGCACATCAATGCCAAGCTCTCCACTGCAAGGCAGATGCGAGGGATATGGGGCTACTCTTCCTCTTGAATGATTTATTATGCTGTTTTCTTGGGATCATTTTAACACAGCTGAACTCCTCTCTACATATTTGGAATAAGCACTGCTGCTCAAAAATGTTTTTTCTGCTCAATTTTCCATTGAAGTTGATGGTTTGCACTCCCAAAATATCACCTCAGGGTGGGTTTTGGTCCCTGTGAATGGATGGGGATGTGTATTGCTCCCAGTAGGACCTCTGCAGCAAGTCAACTAAAAGAAAGAAAACAAGTCCCCACACTGCCATCAAAATCAGCTGTGACAATAAACATCACTGTCCTGAGGGGTGAGAGAGGAGGGTGGTAGGTTAGAAGGCACAGGAAGCTGACAGCTTAGGTCAGCTTTTCAAATTATCCTGGCCAAGGCTGATTCTGGGTGAACTTCATCGAGGGGTCAGCTCCAGATAAAAAGGGAAAATGCTCAGTTATCCTGAGGCTTTTCCTCAAAATTGTGGTAGACAGAGCTTCAGAAAGCAGCGTGTTGAGAAGGAATGGGTGAGATTGCCAATATTTGAGGGGAACAGCTGTTTTCTGCTATGAGTTGCAGCAAAACCCCTCCCAGCCAGTTGTAGAGCTCACTTACACAGATGTGTTGTCCGGGTGAGCTGGGCTGGTGTTTACCAAGCTCTCCTTCAGTCCAGCAGCATTTTCTGAAGTTGTATCATCTCATACCCCCAGCTGGAAAGCCATTTAGCTCTTGTCTCTTTGCCATCTCCTTTACAGCATGGTTTATCTTATGAATGAGATCCCAGTGTGACCTGCTGAATAAATCCCACATTTAGGAAAACCCTCCTATGTTTATTTGAAAGTATCACCAGAGAAGTGAAGGGCTTTGATATGGGATGTAGGAAGTCAGGCTGATGTAGGAAGGAGGCTGATAAACTCTGGGTTTGCTCTAGATTACATGGTTGAAGATGAGTATTTTTGCAGTGTACAATACTTCAAACCAATCAGCTGAAACAGACTTTTTAGGTGAGGTAATTTCCAGGCAGGCGTAATAAAACTATGCATTTTGCAAACTATGCCATTGATGGTCTAGTCAGGAGAGTAGATGGATACCAAATACAGACAAATTCACAACAAACAAGGACAATTTATTTGCTTGTTTGAACATATTCAGTGCTGGAGGTCTCCAAATCACCCTTCTGAGGGGCCTCTAATCCTACAGTGATAGGATTGTGCAGTCAGAGTGGGATTAACCATTAAATTGAACTGCAGTGGGAATTAAGACAGGTCTGGTGGCAGCTTGATTTTGCATCTTGCAATCCTGCTGCTGCTAAGCCATGATTGCAAACCACAGACCTGCCTCCTGATATGATCTTGACAATTAAGAATTAAGTAAATTTGGACAGAAGCCCACATAAGGATTTAACCTAGAGATCACTATTTCTCACAGAATTGTTTCCCTGCTCTGCACAAATACTTCATACAAGGCCTCAAGAGTCCAGCGTTTATCAGATTTCTTCTGATATCTTTTAATTTCAAAAAGGAAGATTTTTTGATGGAAACTTTTATAGTCTGCAGTCTACAGCCTTGCTTTCAGTATTGAAAATTTATATTTTAAACACATATTTCTTTACTAGTGCTGCCAGAAATACCAGTAGTTATTATGTTTGAGATGAGTTTTTAAAGAAACAAACAACTTCCTTTAATTTTGTGTTTGTTTCTTAGCTTGGGGAATGAAATGCCATTTTTAATTTGGGGATTTTTGCTGTTAGGTTCCTAGTGCTGTCTTGCTTGTGGTGTGGCTACTACATAGTAAGATAATATTTATTTATCTGAACCAGCTGTTTTTACTGGAACAGAGCCCCTTCCCCAGCAAACCTTTCAAACCTATTCTATTTACTTCAAGTTCTGGTAAAAAATAAAGAAAAGAGAAAAAAAGAAGCAGGCTGTCTCTGAGCTGACAGTGGCCTTTTAAATATAATGATAACCACCTAGCACTGATGAGAGAAAACCCCTGTGCTGCAGCCAGGTACTTGGGGACTGCCCTGCATGAGGACTCTGGGTCTGTGGCCACCAATTTGCCCTCCTGTTGGGGTCCAGCAGCAGGGCTGAGAGCACGACAGGCCAACCCACCCTGCAGCCCAGGGACAAGCTGGTGGAGCAAAGGGATGTGTGGCTCCCTGCCAAGGCTCCATCCTGCGCCATTCTGCCTCTCCAGAGCCCTGGGCTAAAGGCACATTAGGATCTCCCCTGTCACATGTCCCGTTTGTTACTTTCTTTGCCACCCTTTATGGTGGAGCTTTCCTTCTTTCACAGTTGTTCTGCTCTGTGTCTGTCCTGGAAAGAGAAACATGGAGGTTATTCAAGTCTGATAATTCACTGTCCAAGCAGAACCTTTGTCCGGCTGTGTACTGAGTGTTTCTGAACACCAGCAGTGAAGAATTACACTGCAGTTCTTCCCTGAGCATTTTTTAGTGTTTATTTAATTTTTAGTATTCATTTCACAGTCACTGCTGCTGGCAGCATGGAGACATCCCATCCACTCTTTTGAAATCTGGGCTTTAGGAAAGTTGTACTGGATGTGTGGCTGTCCCACACGGACCTGAGACATGGATGCTGCTGGAGAGGCACACGAGACCAGGGTGCCAGTGTGTGACAATGCCCCATGCTGGGAGCCTTTGTGTCCCTGGCATGCAGAGGGATGCTGCCCTGAGTCCTGTGAGCACACCCTGGCAAGCCCACGGGCTTCGCATTGCTTCTGTGCCCATCCCCTGCATCGGGCACACTCCAGCCCAATGGATTGCCTGAGTCCAGGCAATGCCCGGCAGGGCGGTCACAGTGGCAGAGCCTGTCCCCTCTGCAGGCAGGGCTTTTGCCCTCCCTTTCCAGCCATTTGTTGTTCTTGGGAAATCTCTCCCATCAGGAATAGCTCTCCCCTCCCCCTGGCGCTTACCCCCCGTGTATTTATAGAGAGCAGCCGCGGTCCCGCTCGGCTCAGCCGAGGCTGTTTGAGCCTTGCTGCGCTGCTGCCGTCTGTGCTTTGACAGCCCATGCCTAATAAAAATTCAGTCCCTTGGCTCCGAGTCTGGAGCTCTCATCAGTATGCAAAAACAAATGCAAATAAGGGAAAGGTCTTGCTGGTTGATGCAGGTGAGCAGAGGATGGTGCTGCCCTTCTATTAATCTTTTTCCTGTCTTGGTTTTCATTTTTGACCTTATTGCAAGCCTTGGTTCTGGAATTTCCACTGCCTTTTCCTGTGGCATTACTTGTATAGGGACAGAGTACGTTAGCAATCAGATTCAGCATCATTTTTTCCACTCTGTCTGGAACTCTGCAGCTCTGGGGCGTCAGCTCTCCTGCTGATTGCTTTGAAGCTACTTTTTACCATCTCAAAAGTGTCACTAAATTTTGAGACATCTTCTTGTTAGAAAAGACAGGGAGAGGTTGCTGCTCAGTTTTCTTTCCATTTCTCCACTCAATTATTCCTCAGCACAACTTATTATAACATGTAGTCATTCTCTTTCTGACCAGCATGGATTTCAGCCAGTTGATTTCCCATCAAGTGCAATTTTTGCTGGTTTTTTTTTTAGCTATTGCTTCACTTCTATGTGGTTTTTTTAAAGTGTGTGTAGCACACAAGATTTCTACAATGCCAGAAGTAGATTAAGCCTATTTCTGCAGCTTATTTATTGGTATCTAGCAGTATTTATTTAATGTTAATTTTGAATCCATGTATTATAGAACCTGAGTTTTTGGCAGTTAATTTCTACATCTGGGTCATCAGCTTGTTAATTTTTGGACGGCTGCTCCTCTGTCACATTTTAAATGCTGGTTTTGATTAGGGATGGGTCAGCCAGTTTATTTCAAGTAAGAGCAGTTCATAGCCATCATGCCTCACACAGACTCAGAGGGGATCAGCCAAAGCCGTGGGAATAGAATGGATTTTTTTCTTCCTGAGGCTGAAGAGAAAGTTTCATTTAGGGGACTCACTGTGTTCCTCTTCAGATGTCAGCCAGGTAAATTGTTCCTTCAACATGGTTGGCAGCTCTTTCTTGGCTGAAAGCAGACAGACAGCTCAATCTAATTGCACAGAGAGGTTTGCCTACTTTCCCTTTTCAAGTAAAACAGGTTTATATGTTTCTGTGGGGCTGGCTGAACAAACAACAGGTGGATCTAAAAAAGCCCTCTGGAAAATCCCTACAATTGATGCCCTGGGAAATGACAGGGGAGTGTGTTAGGGCCACTCCCCTCTCTAGGGTAGCCTCTGTTCTGCTAATGCCCTGAGAGAGTAGAGAAGTGGAGGATGGGGACAGTGCCAGAGGGAAGCCTGGCAAGAGAGAACAGGTCCTGAAAGTTTAGGGAAACAGCAAAACTCATCACTTGATGTACTTACCAGTATTCAGCCTAAAATCTCTGTCCCACTGAAATTTCTAGGGTTCTGCAAAAATCCCTCTTTAAATATAAAGGGGCGTTTTTGTGCTTGTTGTACAGATCAGTGTGAACAGGGAGGTGGCCGTCTAAAAATGGGACACGATGACTTTTCACGTAGCTGCTAAACAAAAATGTGACAGCACAGTGGTGTTAAATTACTTGGTTGTTTTTGAGGATAGTTCCACTTAAAGTATGCAATGTATATCTCTTTATCTTACTGCCCATACTAGGTCTGCTACTGCTGCAATGGCACCAACCTCCAAAAAGTACTGAACATCTTTATTTTTTTTTAAATCTTTCATGAGGAGCTTGAAATTGGGTCAGATTTTATTCTGGCATTTAATAATAAATAAAAAACCAACCCAACCCAAAGCAAGTCAAACAGTCCCTCCACTCTAAGGATTTTATCCCCCCACAATACTGATTTGGCAGCATTTGCCCTGGCAGTGACTTGTGCTGATAAACACTGGGAGATGCTTGGAGATGTCTTCTACTCATCTAGAAATACAGTTAGAAAAAAAAATCTGCATGAACTAAATCGGCTGCTTTACAACATCCACCTTTGGTTGCAGCATGATGCCCCAACTCAGCCTGTGTGAGTTGTGAGCCTATGAACTTCTCTGTTCTAGAAAAGGATTCACATTTTTATCAAAAACAAGGGCTGGGAATCCATAAATCTGGGCTGAGATCATGCTATCTTCAGTCCTCTCATCCCAGTCTTCTGCCCTGTTGCCTCCTCGCTCCTGTCTGCCCCACAGGTTTCCCTCTGCCCCGAAGGAAAGGGGGTTGTCCTCCCCACACCGCCTCTGCCTGGCCTCTGGAGGGCCTCTGGAGGTCAGGCAGGAGGGAGATGGAATTTAGTAAGTTTATTAGCAAGAACAGAAAACAGCTTTTAATGAGCAGTGAGACCAAAAGGCATTTCCACATGGTCGGGTGGGGTTGCTCATTTCCAGTGAAGTGCAGGATGACACCTACAAAGGGGTTGGTACCTGCCTGCTCCTAGTCCTCTGCTGGGTGCTGCCCACTTGAGAGCAGGGCCCTCTTCTCTTCCTTGCAGTTGTTTTCTGCAGGGCCTAGTCCCTCTAAGAAGTTTTTCTCCTTGTAGTGACGCAGCAAAGTACCACCCAGCCAGGTGTATCTTCACAAAGGGATTTCTGCAATAGGTGAATTCCTGTGTTATGAGAAAGGAGCTCTCTGAAACAGTTAGGTCACAAATATTTTTGATGTGCTCTGCATGGCATTTTTTTTTCTTTAATTACTTTTAACTTTAGCTAACAGTTCTCTGGTAAGAATCATTAAAGCTCACCACAAAAGCTGTAGTGACCTTGTGTGTTTCTCTCAATACAGAGCAGTTCCTGGGAGGAATCCACAATCCTGTGGTCCAGCACAGCCTGTCTCTGGTTCTTCTCCATCTGAGTCACAGGGCTGTGTCACCAGGAAGGTCATGGGACTGCCAAACATACCAGTGGGTGAATTTGGGGTTTCTTTCATCATAACCTCAGCTGATACCTCTTTTCCCTCAGTGACCTTCTGTGGGTTTTTACAAAATCTAAGCCATATGCAGTGTTGGCATACAACCATCCAGTCGATATTTAGGTTCCTGGGAAGCATCCCTTCCATGTGGATGTCACCAAGTTCCATATCCCCAGATCAGTTTCCATAGTAACTACTGCTATTCAATGAGAGGGGGGAAATCAGAGGATTCTGAAAGGCGAAGACTAGCTCTGGAAGGGAGTAAGTGGAACAAACAGCATGTACAGTGGCTAGGAACACACCACAGGTTTTATGATGTGTGTTTTAGGGAGGCTTGCATGGTTTGTGAACCGTTCCTTTCCTCATGAGATGTGCCAAAAGCTTGGCGGTGCAAAATAAAGTGGTGCTTCACAGTATTGCACTCATGCAAATCCTGTGTCAGCTCATATTTATTCACACACTTGTGAGCACATGGAGACAAGAGGAAAATGAGTTTTATTCCCTGTTTCAAAGAGAATTGTCATACCAGTATTTTGGAGAAGCAAACATGCATTCTTTTGACACTCCTGCCTCATCCCTGCTGCAACAATGGATAAGTGGAAAAGAGCAGGACTCAGGCAGAACCACTTTTTAGCTTCTTACTTATTCCT
>NW_005054306.1:4548701-4566068 GCF_000277835.1 Geospiza fortis
TTCCTGCTGTCATAAATGCCACCTTCAGTGGGTATAAAATGATGGTGCTGCTAAGATATTGTTACATATGGTGGTCAGAGTCACTACTACTGATACATTGCTGCTTGAGCTGTGGGATCTGACGAACAGAAGTGTGTATTTTCCTTCAGCCATGTGGTATAATCAGGGAACAAATATATTGGTTAAAAATATATCTGAAATTAATTTATTATGTGAGTCTAGAATCTTGCACATTACAGATTGTATGGCATGACATATATTCCTCTGGAAAGCAAATGTTCAGAATGTTAATTCTGCAGAGATAATTATTGGAAGATCAGGAATGATCAGTTCAAAAAGCCATAGGAAACTCTGCATTCCTACATTTGCACAAGTGTACCTGTTAAACATGCATAAGGCAATGCCTTGTCCTAGGGCTCAGTAGGCTAGGTAGTGGCAAAACCACATAAAGGAAGATTCATGTCACCCAAGCTTAGCTGGGTGAAGAAAGTTGTCTGAGTTGGTTCTCTTGGCTCCGTCTTTAATTAGTGGATAGTAACAGATGTCTCCTGTTGGTGACTCACCCCATCTATTTTAGGTTGCCCATTAGAGGTTCCTGTTTCTGTTCCTTCACTAAGAGGGAAACTAGTGGATGATTAGATTTAAACAGCCAAAGGCTTGTGAGGTGAAGCCCACCTTGAGGTCTGCATCCCGTGATGGTCAGAGGATGGTAAGTACAGAGAAAGAAGTTTGGGTCTCCTGCTCTTATCCCCACCCAAAATGGACTGTTTGCCATCACTGGGGCACAGCACGGGCTTTGTTCACAGAGTGGTACATTTTACCCTTCAGGTCAGGGTAATTGCACCCACCCTGTCTGCTAAGGATGGCACCTGTCCCTGCTAAGCCAAAACTGGTCCTGGGCACCATCTGAGACAGCGCTGTGGGGTGTTGGCCTGCATCATACAGCATAACCACAGGGATAGTTTGACAGTGTGGAAAAACCCCAGGAGAAGACCCATGACACAGCAGTGTTTACTGGTGGAGGTGTAGCTAGAGAGTCAAAACCAGGACCCCATGACATGGACAGGCACAGTGACCAGTGTGACATTATGTCTGGTAGATAGAGAGATGACTAAGACATTTGCTTTAAGTTGGGCAGCTCATGTGACGGCTGTGAGAGAATTAAAAAAGCAAATCCACATGGGTGGTGAAGATCTGGGGCAGGCAGGGAGCAGAGCTATTCTGGGCCCTGGTGAGGCTGACAGACGCACACAGCATTTCCTGGCAATGTGCTCAGGAGCGGAAGCTCTGTGCTTGGTGCAGAGGTACAGCCACTTCTTGCCTCCACAGCCAAAGCAGGTAGGAGTAGCTGAGCAGGGAACATCACTCAGCTCCAACTCGCTGTTTACATGGTCCATCTCCTTCTGCAGCAACATTCAGCAGGGGGAACCAAACCTCCTAAAGGAAAGACAAGGTAAGGAGAAGCCAAATATGCTTCAGGGCTGCAGATGAGAGAAGCACTTTGCTAATGCTCTCTGTGAGCTTTTCCAAGCTGATTCCTGTTACTGGGGCACAAAGGTGAGTGACTGAGCAGGAGTTGTCATCCCTCAGCACCCCTGAGCCATTCTGCACCAGAGAGAAAGAAGAAAGACAGCTGCCAGGAGGTGAGCGCCCTGGGCATTGCACAAGCTGGATGGCACCGTGTCCTGATGGCAGAGGAAACCAGAGTGCAGCCCACAGAGTGCTGCAGCCGCCTGGCTTTAATGCATTTTGCCCTGTGATAAAGAAATTACACAGATTACAGCTGAACACGGAAAATATGATTCATCCGGTCTCCCAGCACCGAGCCCTCCATCCATCACGTCCGAAGCGTGCAGCGGATGCCGAGGCGAGGCGCAGTCTCTGGGGAGCAGTCTGCGAGGCTCCAGCTCTTCCTGGTCTTTCTCCCTTCTTCCTAAGCACAGGTGACAGGACCTTGTTCGTGCTGAGAAGACATGGGGGGGAGGGAGGGAAGTTCTGAGCTGTGGAGTGACCGGAGGTGCTGCCGGTGAGCAGCCAGCCGCGCCGTGTGAGCTTCCTCTGGCGCTCAGGCAGACCCTCAGCATCTTTATCTTCCTCTGCCTCGGGCTGCCACCACCTGCCAGCCCCACGGGACAGTGGGATGCCTCCAGGAGTGCCTCATCCCGGACCCTGGTCCCCTCTGACGAGAATAAATCGTTGTGTTCCATGTCTTGGAGTGCTGGTGAGAGCAGACGAAGCACGGCGGATGTGCGGGGGAAATTGTGACTTCCTTTGCTCCTGCAGATAAAAGTAACGTCCTGTATGCAAAGGTGCAAAGGTTTCCTGTGGTAACATTGCTGTGGTTAAGCCTGTACTCCAAGAGAGTAAGCTGAAGCTACTGAAGTTCAATTTGCATCCCGAACGTGCGCAATTGAAAGTGTTGTTTCATTGAAGATGCAGGAGCCACAGCCAAAGCATATGTGTAACTCCACTTGTAGCTCAGGCAGAGCAGGAGGATATAGGACAGGATATGCAGCAGCTGGTGTAGTGCTCAGAAAATTAACCATCCTTCTTTTCCACCAGCACTCTCAATTTACGATAGCCACACAAGTTTGAAGACTGCAGCAAAAATCCTGTAGGGCTTTGCATTCCTTGCCAGAGTCAGAAAAAGCTTTAAAACTGGGATAAGAGAGACAGCTAAGAACAGAGAAATTGTAGTAGAAGCTTTAGTATTTGAAATTTTTCATTCATATTGGAATCATTACCCAATTTTGTTGTCACAGAAGCCTCAGGATCCATCAAGGACTCAGAGCTTTTAGGTTCAATTAAGACATCATCATTTCACGTGAAACCACAAGAAATATTGTTCAGATGTGAAGGAAGAGACAGCACACAATCAGGTTAGCACAAATTCATTTTACACCTGCCTGTTAGCCAAGCTGTCGATGTGCCATTCGTAACCTTCCCCAGCACAAGGTAACATTGCTGTACCAAGCTTCAGTGAGGATTAACCTAAAGCGGGATTACTCTGCCTTTGGGCAAGTCTGAGGTTGAAATCTACCCCCTCCCCTCAAATATTGTCATAGTAAAATGTATGGAATTATAAGACTCTGCTGCAATTTTCCTCATACATTCTAACCCCAGTCATGTTCTATCACCTGTTTTTTGGGAACAATTTGCCTGACAGGTGGGACAAGTCAGGGACCTTTGGGGCAATTCTGACCTCTCTCAATGCAACATCCAGTGATGGAGCCTGAGCTGCTGCAGGGGGCTGAAAGATGTGTGTTCTACTCTGCTTGCTTTGTTATGGCAGGAGGTAGCCAGGGACAGAGAGGTGCTGACAAACAGTGTGGAACCAGGTGATAAGCAGTTTGACAAACACCTGTGCTCTGTGAATATTGCACACAACAAATGCAGCATCCCCACAGATCAGCAGCAACTCCTGAAGCCAGAGCTGTGGGATTCACAGTCGACCATGAGCTCTGAGTCTCAGGAGAGTGAGTGGTGCTGAAGAACTGAAGTCTGGGGTGGGTTTTATGCCTTTTTTAGAAGACCAAAATTCAATTTCTAGCTATGCGTCAGCCTCCTTTATGCTTTTGGGAAAATTGCTTAAAGGCACATTAATCTAAATAGTAAATTGGAAACTTCCTTTGATGCAACTTCCATAAGTGTTTGTGATTACCTCCCAGAAGATGGACCATGAGAAGGTATTTTAACCTGTGTCTGATAGCAGGACACTGGAGAATGTCTCAAATTAGTGAGGACAATGCCTGAACACAGGTAATGCCCTTTTTGCTCTCCATGATCTGGTTTCCATCGGAAGGAATACTTCATGTTGGGAGGATGAGACTGCTTGCTCTGATGAGCTTTCCATTATCTGGACCAACCCCAGTTTATCCCTCTCTGATGAGGCTAAAATACCAACAGATGCTGGCAGAACATCTCAACAGAAAAGTGAGCTTCTGCTAGGGCATTCAGGATTAGTTTAAGGAAAACTGCTCACAAAAAAGTGGAGAGAGAGGCACACACAGAGACATTAAATATTTTAGTTACACAGTCTGGTTAGGGGTGTTTAAATGCATTCAGGGATTAACACTTTAACACTGTCCACCAAACAAAATATCACCCTAATAAAGTTTGCAAAAGTGTATGCAAATATTGAAAGTGTAAGATTAAAGAGAGGATATTGGAAATAGAAACCTTGAATAAGTAAAATAGTTTTATAACTTGTTACTGTTATTTTGACCTTTCAATATGTTTTCCTAAGTTTTATTATGAGGCAGTGTTATGTTTGGAAAGAAGGTGTATGACCTGTGAGGTAGTGTTCAATGGGAAAGATTGCATAAGCTGTGAAGACACAGCTAGGTCCCTTTTCTACATTGGGTAGGGTAAATTAAATTACAATTTACTGTTCTGGTTTCCTAACACATTATGCTTCCCATGGCCCAGCATGCACACACACATATGCAGAGCAGCCATGAAGTTTTAAGTTTGTGCTCTTTTGAAGGGAGAATGCTCAAATCCTTTTTTTTTTTAATTTAAAAAAAATCCCAAATCCTCATGGCTTTTTTCTTACTTTACAAAGCAGAAGACTGGAGAAGTGTGCTGATTTTGGCTGGGGTAGAGTTAACTTTCTTCACAGTATGGGGCTGTATTTTGAATTTGTGCTGAACACAGGGTTGATAATACAGAGATGGTTTTGTTTTTGCTGAGCAGGGTGACACAGAGCCAAGGCCTTTTCTGCTCTTCTTGCTGCACGCTGGCATAGAAGTTGGGAGTGCATGGGAGGTTGAGACGAGACACAGCTGGGACAGGTGACCCCAACCAACCAAAGGGTATTCCAGACCCTATGACATCATGTTCATTACATAAATAATAGTTATATAAAATTGAGGGAATAGGGAAGAAGAGGGGGACATTTGAAGTGATGACGTCTTGCCACGTCACCATTACGTGTGATGGGGCCCTGCTCTCCTGGAGATGGCTGAACACCTGCCTGCCCACGGGAAACAGTGAATTAATCCCTTAATTAATTAGCTTTGCTGGTGTGCACAGCTTTTGCTTTCCCTATTAAACTGCTTTCATCTCAGCCTGTGAGTTTTCCAGCTTTTACCCTTCTGACTCTCTCCCTGATCCTGCTGGCAGGGCAGTGAGCGAGCAGCTTTGTGGGGCTTGGCTGCTGGATGGGGTGAAACCACGTCAGGATGCAATCACTGACATTCTTGTCAAGCAGCACCACCAGGTGACCCCTTTAGCCTCTGAGCTTGAATCTTTTCTTGTGTTTGGTTGAAGTACTACTGTCATCCTTGCAAGAAGTACCTACTGCTGGCTGTGCTTTTTGGCTGTAGGTCTGTGTCAGGTTTTCTTCATGGATGTGAGGACGTTTTCTTGATGGCAGCATCACAGGCAGTGCCCTCAGTGTTGCCCTGTGCTAGCAAGAGCAATAGTCAGGACCTACAGATTTGCTTGTAGGTGGGTATCCTCCATGTGAACACCAACTGAGGCGTGTATCCCTTTCTGTTATCTTTCTTTCTGAACCAAAACTAACTCAAAAACTAAAATGGAACTGCTCTCTAACTTTCCAGAGCCCTCATGCTCATGTTGCAGGTTATTGTCTAGAATAGTTCATTTTAAGTATGATATTCAATAAAGTGAAGTCTGTTCTTGGCATAGGAAGTCCCCTGCTGCTGTTATTTCTGATTAACTTGTTATAATCTTTGTGGATGATCAAGCTTTTTATGTTTCTTCAGTTTTATGTTACAGTCCCTATTGCTAGTGAGTAGCATTAATAGATTCCATTGTGCTTCTTTCTGATTTTACCAGAGCTGATGATATGAGTCTCTCTGTTCCTCTATGTTGACATATAAATTTTTCTTGCATGGCTGTTAGGACAAAGGGTATTTTTCTGAGATTACTTCTTTCAATCAAGTTGGAAAATAGTCATCTGCTAGCTCCTTGTCCAGTCTGAATAGCAGCAGTGGGTACAGCAATACCCAGTATAAAGCCACTAAGAGATAGTTTTTGTGTAGACATGTATTTCTTATAAGCAAATGAATCAAAGAAGTTCAAGCCGTGTGCTTCTCTGGACTTGCCATGAAAGGGCTGTGCTTTGTGGTGTGTTCCTTCACCTTTTTCCCTGAAACATTTAAAAAAATTAGTTTGGTTTTAGACTGCAGACTGTTCATCTCCTTCAGATGCTGTAAAGATCAGCCCCATTAGCACCATCCACTGAGCTCATCTTTCTAGAGTGCTTCCCACTTAAAATCTGCAGGTAACCGTGCACTGTTCTGTGTGAAAGCAGTAGCAAAATTTTCTTTCTTCTAAAAAAAAAAATGTTCTGATCCAGACTTCACAGAAATGCAGATTCACACAGGGGTCAATGATAATTGCAGGTAATTATTTCATTAACAGTCTTCTTAAGATTTTTCCTCAGCAGCTCTGCTAAAATGAAAGTTCTTCAGATTAGTGACCAAGATGATGTATCTTCTATCCCTGTGCATCTCTTAAATGGCTTGATGAACCAGTTCTCTGGTTGTACAGGTATACTTGCGGTCCCAGAAGCACATCCCCTGCTGCAGGCAGGGAGTCCCAGCATCTTGCCATCAGACTTTCCTTCCCCCCTTACTTGTGTAATGATTCTTCCTAGCCTTGAGATGGGGGCTGTGCTCCCCCTGCCCTCGTCTCTGCAAACTTCTTGATGATACTCTAGTAATTAATTTTCAGAGCCCTTCTGAGCTAAGGGTCTGCCAGAGTGAGATAGGGCATGGTGGCAGTCTCCTGCAGCAAGGGTGTCTCCTGCAGCTGGGGGATGAGGCAGTGTCCTGCCAGGGTGGCATGGTGGTAGGTAGTCATCCATTCAGGAGGAGTTACACAGGCAGGGAGGATAGGATGGCATGTGTCACCTTGTGCTGTCTTCAGAAATCCCACATCCCTGTAGTCATGGAGAGGCAGTTTATGAAATGCCACATGTCTATGGAAAATAATCTGGGCAATGAAAGTCTGAGAGAAAAGAATCATCTCCGTGAGCACAAGAGTCCCTTGTGTGTCTTATTTGAAATTGAGTACCTTTGCATGTTTATGTTTTCCTTTGTTTTCTTACTAAGAGCACATAAAAGCATTGACAATGAGTAAGTGGAATTTAATTACAGGATCCTTACTCCAGTCAGAACATCTTGCAAATAAATTAATGAATTTCTCTAGGATCCTCTGAGGCAGAGAGACATTGTTAATATTACCCTTTGCAGATATCTTGCTTTTGTTTTGACATGTTTTCCACACACGAAGGATGGCAATATGCTCACAATCAATGCACTCTTATTTTGGTTGGGGAAAAAAATGGGATGGGAAAGGAGGAATAGCAGGTGAGCACCAAACAAAAGTCTTTATGAGGAGATGTGATCTATCCTTTTTACTGTGGGGCATCTGCATGGCTTGGCTGGACAGCAGCCTGCCTACCACTGATCCTTTGCCAACCACGGGGAACCTTCCCTCCACAGTCACAGAGGCTCAGGAGCCCCCACAGCTTAACCCTATATTAGCTATCAGTCTGTGAACATAAACAGTTTTGAAAATGGTTTGTAAAAGCCCCTCTGAGAAGGTTTACTGCTCAGAGGACCTCTCTAGTCAACCTAGACCTTTCCATGGGCTCTACACTAGCCATGCTTGCTGATGTCAGTAAAGTTGTCTTGTACAGTGGTGGCCAGCATGTGCTACTCAAAGGGACAGTGCTCTGGGGCCACACAGCTATTTTTATAACATGGGCAAACACTGTTCCCCTAAAGGACTTAGATTATGAGGGAATCCAAGTGTTTTAGAGCTTCCTGTCGCAAAATCTTGAGAGTGTCTCAACTGGCTGAGCTCTGTGGTTTCTGAGTCTGTCTGCACAGTGTGGTATTAGTCTCCAAGATCTTTCCAAAACCATCCTTGGAAAACAGCAAGAAGAGGCTGATGCCAGGACTTAGGCATTTTCACAAGAAAAAAATAAAGCCAAAACCATTCAAACAATGAAATTCTACACACAAATTTCCATGACTCAGCTGTACAACTTGCTAAATATTAATAGTGATTTGTGTTGTATCCAAAAATTCATTGTATGCTTCCATCTCAGCCCCAAAGAGCATTCAGCCAAGTGATATGATGAAATTTTGCGTGTAAAGTTGCAATCCTACTCCTTGACAACACTTGAAAACAATGAAAAGCTTCATCCATACAAATACCATGTGAGAGCATGAACTCGCTCGGGGAGAAGTGCGCTGCAATCAGACTGACCCGCTGGGGAACTTGGATGAAGCAGATGTGGAAATCCCAGCCTGGAAAGGACTTGGGAGGTCACTAAGGTCAGTCCTTGTGCTTGCAGGAAGTTGTGTCCCAAATCTCATCCCAGCTCCATCTTCAAGCTAACTAAGGCGTTTGTCCTTCTTCCACCCATGTTTTGGAAACATTTAGATCTGACATTAAAATTGCTTCTTGTATTCTCAACGATGTGTCTTCACACATTCCAGGTAAATAAGTGACAAAGCAACATACCTTATGACTCACTTATTCTTCTCTTTATATGCAAGCTTAGAATTTCTGTAACTGCAAAAGGGACATAGACACTCAACAAAAGTATTATATAAAATGTGGAGTTGGAATTTAATGTAGGTTAGGTTATAGTCTAGGCTTATCAGAGTCTTCAAAACCACTCCTCTGTGGAATGAATTTGTGTGAATTAGAAAAATGGATGAAGGTGCCAGCTACATAGCTTGCTTCTGTTTTATGACTAAATTTCAGAATCATTCCTGTTGTGATCTTCTGACAAATGTTCTGCCCTCCCCAAGTGTCATGTGCACATCACCAAAAAGGTTTCCAGACAATGCTGGTGCTTATGTGCAAAACCTCCTGGAGACCTCAGGGTCCCAAGTACCTTCAAATAAAGAACAGGAGTAGGGGTATAAGCTGAATAAACCATGTGTGCACACATGTTTAGACCCCAGGAGAAGGAATGGAGAGTGTGTGACAATAAAGAGCGTGTACAGAAGCCCAGCCTAGAAATGGAGTCAGCTTCTGGATTTAGTGCATGTAACAGCACCAAAATATACCCAACATGAATGTATTATCCCCTATTTCTTATGAAACATTGGAAAGGTCAGTGTGAGCAATACTCTACAAAGGCATTTGAAAGAAAGCCCCATTAGAGAAAAATGAACAGTCTGAAGCACTGATTTTCAAACTTTTCTTCTCATGATTTTGTTCTGCCGTGGCCTCAAGTGGCAGTGGCACTGGCATGAGTGCTTCCGAGCTCCAAGAGAGGGAACCATTGACCTGGAAACACCGTCTGGCCAGCAGCTCTGAGGCAACCCCCTTGCTTGTTATTTGTTTGTACTGCAGGGAGGCCCAGAGAGGTGCTGCAGGGCTGGGTGCCAGCAGGGTGCCTGGCAGTCGATGATGACAACGATGACAATGAGGGGAGGAGGCAGCTCGGTGGCAGCAGCAGGACCCAGGCTCAGGCTCCTGAGGCCTGGGGGACAGGCACTGTGGCAGAGGGTGCTCAAGGGAGCAGCAGAGAAGGACACCCTGGATTGCTCAGGGGCTTTTCTGGGGACTTCTTTTCACAGCAGATGTATGGCAGGGCAGGAAAAATTTATGTATTTGCTAGAAGAGCTTTGCAATTATTGAGCAACACCGGGGGAATTATGCTGTGACAGGAATTCCTCCAAATGACCAACATATTTCATTTTGCTTATTTGATTCAGGGCACAGAAAAGAATTGGTCTTTTTTTTTTTTGTTTCCCTAGCCTGTGCGCATTTCAACAGCTTCACAGCAAGGTTGTTTTCAATTACAAAGAATTGTAGGAAGGTAATGGACATGACCAGAGACATTTTGGGAGAAAGTAGTCTTAATATTCTTTTAAAACATTACCAGTACTCATAGGTCCAGACTGCTGCTTCCCAAAACTTGCTCCAGCAAATTACATATATATACACTTTATATAACACATGCTACTTTAAATGAAAATTATTAGACCAAAAGAAACCCTAATAATTTTTCTCCAATAACTTTTTCTTGGGTGGGGAGTGACTCAGCAATGAGATGAATGTTGGAAACAGTTTTTGGTGTATACAAAGTGAAAATGGATTCTCAAGAAGATGAAGGAAACCTGAGAAATGATAATGCTGAGAAAGGCAGAGGAGAAATAACAGACAGGCAAAGGTTGAACTAAACCTGAACCTATAGTAAAAGCATCTTTACAAAGCTGACTCTAAGTTTCAGTTGCAGGTGTGAAGCCTAAAAAGTGTAACAGCAGATCAGATTTCAGAAGGGAAAAAATAATTTGCAGATATTTGAATAGTATTGTCAGAGGAACTGAGAAGTAATTATTTGACTATTCATTAGTGACAGAAAACAAGCAAGGAAAAAGGAAGACTATTCAGGGATTAGAAAGATAATCACTACAAAAGAAATATATAAACCGAGTTTCATGAAAAATGTTTTGGCAGAACGCTTTATAGAGATGGAGTGATCTGTGCCAAAGCTGATCAGGCCTTAGGTGGCTTCTGTAGTGATGTTGAGTTTGTGTCTTGGTGTCTGACACCTGCCCAAGATGAAACATGAGAGATTTTACAAGAGGTGAGCATGGGCATGGGCCAGGACTGGGAGGTGAGCCGACCTTGCATCACAGCTGCCCACTACAAAAATATCTTTCTCTGTCGTGTTCCTGCTCCACATGCCACTTGATGCAAGAGAAGAATGAGATTGTGAAAATTAAGTGCATAGGATAAAATAATGCCAGAAGGATGTGAAATGCTGGAACTAAGACTGAATAAGGAGAAACAGCTGACAAAATACGTTGTTGTCTACTGTGATAAGAAGTTCCCTGCACAGGATGTGCCACATGAAGATGTGCAAAATCATCAGGAACCATGGTTCCTATAAAGGAAACAAAACAGGAAATGTCATGAATCATCAGCAAACAGGCTGTGGACAGGTTACATGGCTTGATCCTGAATGAAATTAATAATTCAGCAAGGTTGGGAAAAAAGAGACTTAATTAGCACCATAACATTATGACACAAGCTTGGGAAATACAGGCGGAAAATTGAGGCTGATCATCTGTGCTCAGCCCTACAAGATGCGTGTGAGAGAGAAGCTACACTGCCACAGTGTGGGATGCCTCATTAAACAAACAGTCCCAGACACTAATTAAGAGTATAAAGAAACAGATACAAGGAGGCAAGCATGCTTGGAGACTTGGGAAGCTTCGGGATAAGTTGACTTGTGCACAGTAAGCAGTGACAATCTCTCCCCAGGAAATTATTTCACTGGCATCCCATCTGTAATCCTCAACTAATTACCCACTGGTTTGCATCTCTGATTCATATTAAAATTCCTTGTGTCCATTTATTGCTAGTACAGTTAAGCAGAACTTGAATGCTGAGGATAAAGGCAGCATTGGGCTTTTGGTCAAGATAAGCCAACCCAGTAGTACCCATTTCAGAGAAAAAAAAATATAAGGAGGAGGACCAGTGTGACAGAAATCCCACAGGCTGACATAATTATCAAGTTCCAGTTAAAGCAATAGAAATTGATAAAAGTGAACTGCTGTTTCAAAATAAAGGGCCTTACATGTGCCTTTATCCTCTTTCTCCAAAAATCTCAATATCTCTCAGTTTTCATCCACACCTGAATAGGCATTATTCAATGACTCTTTGCACTTGATACAGTATCATTCAGTTAGCTGTTGCTTTCTGTTGTGAGTCGCCTTATAAGAAATAGGACGCCTTAGCTGCTAGACAGCTCTTTCCTTTATTATAGCAGTGACCTCTAGTGTACAGCTCTCAGTATCCAGAGCTAGCAATTCCAGCTTGCAGAGCAAGGCCATTTTCCATCTCATGGGAAGGAAGCAGCCTTACAAAGCGACCTTTCTGTTTATTTTGGATTTCTTTCAAAGAAAATAACACCCCACTCCCTTGAGACTTTAATAGTCAGTAAAGTCAGGCTACCTCAGCTCGCTGGATCTGTGGCTGCCCAGCCTTCATGCTCCAAAACATTTTCATTTTGGAGCGGCTCAGGAAGAAATCCTGCAGCCTGTAGCACTGCCTGTGCTGTTCTTTTATATTTTGACAAGGTAGATTACCTGCATAAGAATTTTCTTTGTTAGAAAGCTAAATGTCAGATGCATTTTTAGGGCAGAACACACTAATCTAGTGCCTAGTAGGTAAAGTCAGCTGGGACTTCTTGAAATGAAACGTGCTAATTATTTGTAAGATGAATTACGTTTAATTTGTTTCTGCTGTAGAAATTCCAAGGGAATCACTAGGACACACAGCAATAATCTTTCTCTGGCTTTGAGCTCTGTCTTTGATGGAGGCCAACACAGAATGTTTCACCACTTGTATTCCTATAGGAATACTGTGGATTTCATTGTGTGATGCTGCTTCTTCCCAGACAGTGAGGATGGAGGTTGTCCTGTTCCACTGTAGCTGCATGAAGGGAGCCCTCTTACACAAGCCAGTTACCTGCCAGACATCCCTCAGGGACCACTGAGGGCTGCCAGAGAACTGAATCTTTTACTCCTCTCCCTGGAGAGACCTGCAGACACCCCAGCCTTATTTCCCCTGAAGGCAGAACTGGATGCTGCTTGGAGAGGAGCTTGCCCACTGCAAGTGATGGGCACCAGGGATCTCTCCAGGCCTCACTCTTGCCCCTAGAGGGGCTGGGATATGAGGCTGGGGATGCAGGAATGGACCTTCATGCCCACCAAGCTGTGCTGGGATTTGCTTCTGGCAAAATGAGTCCATACATCCAAGGTGTGATGGTATATTTCACCTTCTGGTGGTCTGGCACCACAGACCACTTCTGGTCTCCCACAACCAAATCTCTTTGACTGCATATTCATATTCAAGGGCTACTGATAATTATCAATACTAATTTAACTTAAGGACATATATCGCCATGTCAGGAAAACAACTCTTCCTAAAAACACAATTGTATTTCAATCTGTCCACCTTGAGAGGTGTTTCCATTCAGTAGTCACAGATGTTTCAATACAATTGAGAATAAGAAGCCATAATTCAAGTAATGAGGAGGTGAAGGGTGGCTGGTGGGGTTTATTCACCATCATAAATAACCTAACCTCACCTGTGCACGTGGTGAAGTAACAGAAAATCATGGAGGAAGGGGTCAGGAGCTTTCAGGAAAGTGAGGAAAACACATTTTAGTACTGTTGGCTTCCTGCTGCAAAACATCCAGCCTTACTGCTGAAGTGTTCCAAAAATAGACAAGCTTGCTCATTAGCCTTGTGAGCATTTAAACAGGAGAGGGATCGTTACCCAAATTATATCCCTTAAAAAGGACTTTCACACTGGGGTAAACTTAAAAAAGAACATTTACGCAAAAAGCAATTTTCTTTGCCTGCAATCTTCTGTATTCCCCTAACTCTCGTTGCAATAAAAAACTTCCTCCCTTTCCAGCCCAGTTCTCTTTTTTTCTTAATCCAGCTGTGAAATCATAAAGCTCAGTGTTTATGACAATAGTTAGCTGCCATGGAAACAGCTATGTCGTCACAAATTTAGCCTTGTGATATGACCTCCCTGACTGCAGGAACAGTCAAAAAGGAAGATATGTTAGAAAGAGATCTTGTTTAACCAGAAATGTCTATTTTAAATCCTTTTGCACAGCACACTCAGCAGCTCTTTAATAAGAGGACCTTTGATACGAGCTGTGTACCTCATTACTTACTGCTTTATTATGCTGTTTGAATTGCTTTGAATGTCACCTTTGAATGCGAGCTGTCCTTTTATTGTTGAACATTTTGAATTCCCAGTGTCCTAACACAGCACTGTGGTGATTTCTACAACTTCAGATCATGGCCCTTCTGAGCAGTTTACTGTACCCTGTGGTTTTGCTTGTTTTCTTCTTTTCAAACTAAAAAAATATTAAATGTAAAAGAAAAATCTATTTTTGAGCAGATGTTGGAGGGAATCTTTTGGGATTCTGGGACACTGCCTGCTGCCACATTGTGTGTGCAGTCCTCTCATCATCATTGTACAGAAGAAGGGTCTTTTGTGCATTGGTGTAGCCAGATATATAAAATTTGATGGGCATCTGCCACGCCTTGCTGTGGTGTCCCTGCCTCCAAGTGAGACAACCCAGGCCTGTATGTGTGCCCAGGGGTTTCTGATATGGAGAATGCTGGCTAAACTAAACACCAGAGCGCCTGATGAAAGACAAGAGCAGCGTGACTCTCACTACAGAGAAACAGACATAAAATTTGGCAGCTGAAGCCATAAACAGTTTAGCCCTCCCTTGTTCTTGCTCACTGAGCCAATGAGATGCTTCCCTGCAGACCTCTTGCTCCAGTGAATGAATCCATCTGCTTTTGCCATGCAAGCCCAGTGGCTTTGGGGAGCTGTGGAGCATTGGGGGGTTCCAAGGGGCTTTCTGGTCCCCAGCCTCTGCAGAAGAGAGCTGTGGGAGGAGGCTACAGCATAGCATAGCTTTGCCCCTGAAGAGCAAAATAAATCTTCCAGAACATCCATGGTACGCCACTTCGGAAAAAAATGAAGCCCTGAAGTTAGGAAAAGGGTTACCAGTTCCTCCTCAGCATTTCAAAACAACTCACCATCTCTGCAGGATGCAGTGTCCAGCTCCAGCCAGAGGACAGGGGGACCCTCTGAAGCGTCACATTGTGGGAAGGTCCCTGTGCACCTCTCTGTGCTGGCTGATTGTATTATTTTGGATACCCACACAAAATAAATTTACATGATTTTCAACAGATTACCTGTGGTATAAACAAAGGGGGAAAAAAAGCTTCTATGAGCAAGATGAGCAACATTTTGAAGTGCCTATAGTTCTGAGCAAGAAAATGCTTCCAAGGATACCTGTGTTGAAAAAGCTCATTAAGATAATTAGACTGAATGAAGTGTGGGAAGTGTTATCAGAGGGGCAATTGGGCAAAGTTCCTGTGGGTGGGAGGAGGAGGGAGCCTGGTTAGCACAAGCTGGTGCAGCAGCACCCTGCAGGGCTGTGCTGCTGCATGAAACCATGGTGTGCTCACAGTAGCTGCAGCCAGAAGCACAGGCCTGCTTGGATTACACAGCATGTCCCATCTATTCCCATCAGTCGTGGAAATTCTGCATGGTTTCTTAAAAGTACATGTAATTTCATCCTTGCTTTCTCTGTGCTCTGCTTGTTATTTTGTCCTCAATAAATGGATGGGGGTGTGGTCTGTGCAATTGCAGAAATAATCTTCTACACCTCACTGATTTCTTTGTGTATCTTGCTACCTCTTTTGAACACATTTAGCTTCACCTTTTTCAATTGTCAGATTATTTAAAAATTCTTTTGTTTGTTTCTTGTTGTCATTACAATGCAAGAGTTCTATTGCCATTACATTGCAAGGGTTCCATATTGCCAGAGTTTTGTACCTCCTTGATGTTTCTTGTAGGCAGCTCCTCTAGGCACTGACTCTTCCTTGTCCTCACAGCCACCAGCTGACTCCAGCTCCCCTCAACCAACCAATCCACTCTTTTATAACACTCTTCTGATTGGCTACAGGTGTGGCCTGTTAACATCAGGCCTGCTCCTAATCTTTAATAATTAACCCAGCTGCAACTCTTTAGGGGGTAAAATTACTTTCTATACTACCTTTATTTTCTTTTAGTGTGTCCCCCTACACTTTCTCTCTCAGGATTTCCTCCAGCTTTTTTTTTGGTTGTCATTTGTGACAGGGGGATGCCCCACAGACAAATGCTGTTCTCCCATCAAGACTTACCTGTGTCAGTCTACTTTGTGGAAAGCCCCTGCTAGTTTTAGGCATGAGCAATGTTCCTGCTTGGGATGCACATGCAGTGCTCCTGTGTGGCTCAGGATCTGCTCTCATCTGAGGCTGGGCTGTGCAAAACCAATATCCCTACTTTCTGTGTTTATGCAACTGATGTTTCCCTGAGACAGGAAGCATTTCACATTTGTCTTCTTAAATCTCAGCTTCATTGCACATCATTTGTACAACTTATCTAGCTCACACTGTATTTTAAGGCTCTTCTCCAAACTGCAATACTGATTTGACTGTGAACCTTCTCTCTCTCTTTGGTGACTGTAGTGGAACATTTACCTCAAGAAGGCTCTTAGCCCTAAAAACCTTCATGTGTCAGACTGCCCCAGCATCTTCCATGCTCTTCCATCCACCAGACATTCCCACACTGCTCCTTCAGCCTATCCCATTTTGGGGTGCCTTGTCAGCTGCGGGTGCCTCCTTTTAACACGTTGCTTCCTTCCCCTCTGGTGCTAAGCAAAACATGAAAGGCTCAGTCCTTTTGGTTACTGGCTGTGGCTTGCAAAATGCAGATGTACAGTAAACGACAAGCCTGGCAAGGGGTGTTGAAAGGAAGCAGTGGTGGGAAGCATTTCAGTTTAAGGAGAAATAGCGTGGGCGTGGTGCAGCACTGAGAGAAAATTGGATAGAAAATGAAATTGGGGAGTGAAAATCTATTTTTAAAAGGACTTTGAAAATCTGGCTGGGGCCAGGCCCTGTCTGAAATGATGTAGAGCCATAACTATTTCCTGGGGCTTGCATTTTCCATAAGGGAGAACATCTGATAGAGGAGCAAGAGGTCTGCTCTTTCTGAGTACATCCAGTGAAAGCCTTATCATTCTTATGGGAGAAAACAGAGGACACTTGTTACCCTGCACACAGCACAGATGTCTGGCTATTCTCCATGCTAGGTGAGATCCTCTGGGCATGGAGGGAAAATGAGAGCTCAGATGGGGAGAGATGCATCCCTTTGTAGTAGAGAAGTGACAGCATCTCACCCAGGCAGAGAGAAATCTGCATAAAAAGGTGATGCATGTAGTTACTATATCCACTGAGTTTGTAACAAAAATACACACTTTTGTTTGTGCAGTCAGGATTCTCTGTGCTTTGTGAGGGTGCTCACAGGAGGAAAAGCTGCTGGTGTTGAAAGCAGATCTCTGTGCAGTGCCAAGGGGGGTTCCCTGGAAGCCAGGAGGGGTACTGGGGAGCACCACTACTGCTTGCCCACTGCTGGTGCCCACTGCTGCCCTGGGCCCCCTATGTGCCCCTTCCAGCTGAAGGACAGGAGTAGACCCTTCTTGCATGTGAGTCATTTGAATTGCTTAGACCCCTCTTTCTGAGAAACAAAATGCACCCAAAGAATAGTTTTTATCCACCGAGGACAAACAAAGGGTGGATACCCTCAGATGTGTGCTTGGAACAGACATCTGCCTTGTTTGCAATTGAAGACCTGCAAAAAACCCCAAAAAAACCCTACAGTCAGCTGCATCTGGTCTGACAAATTACAGCCCCTAGCCTTCCCAGGGGAGGAGCCAAGTCCCAGCAGGCAAGACCAGTTGGTCACTGCAGTGGTACGCAGCGATAAAACCCCACA
>NW_005054306.1:4566086-4570888 GCF_000277835.1 Geospiza fortis
AGCAGCAGCTCCAATGGGTCACCACTATCCTGCAGGCACCAAAAGAGCTGCAAACCATCTCTCCCCAGTGCCAGGCACTCAACAGCTGTGCAATACTTCTGAGAGCATCATTAAGCCTTTGGGGAGTTTTGTTTCCAGCCCTCGGGGCAGTGGCTGGTGGCTCAGCTGGGAGCTGGTGAGCTGGCTCTGGGGAACTGGTTGGCAAAGGCTGTGCCTGCCACAGCCCATGCTGACCCAGAACTGCAGGTGAGCCTGAAATAGGCAACAAACCTCACCCTGCAGTGCTTTGTGAGGCCATTTCCACTGAAGCACAGCCCCCCAAACCCTCTTTCTTCCTGGCATGAGTGATTTGGCTGCTGACACCACAGGTACCTGCACCCAGGTGATGGACACCACTGCTGGGGTCTGAGAGGAGCATGGCCTGGTGAAGGAGCAGTGTCAAGAGCTACTCTAGGCAGCCTCCTTGTAGGGGTGCCAGTGGCAGATGGTGCCATTTCCTGGGCCAGGCTCTGGCTTCCTGCTGCACAGCTCCAGCAAGGACTGACTGCAGGTGGAGATGGATGCTGGTGCCACCCTTGGGGGAACTGGGCTGCTCTCACCAGCCATGAGGGTTTTGTAGAGCTCTGAGGTCACCTGCTATCATGCTGAAGTGGTGGGAGGGTCTGGTTTGCCCTACAGTGAAGGAAATGCAAATGTGGTCTGAAAACCAAGGGCTGAGGATGGCCAGATGAAAGCAGCAGCATCCAGTTTTCATGCAGGCTGCCAAATGCAACATTTTCAGTCTGGACAGAGAAACTTCTCACAGCGGAATGGCAACCCTCCTGATATAGTCACTGGCATTTTCTGCCTCTGGAGAGGCAATGAAATTGGCCTTGAGGCTGTAGAGGGGCACACAGCAAGCAGCCGGTGTAATTATTATGTGCATTTGGGAGAACAACTGATTTCTTCTTTTCACTGTTTTCTTTTCCTTTTTTTTTTTCCTTTCGACTCTTTGTTCACCTGAACAATAGCTACTAATATTATAGCTGTATAGTAGCTACTACCAGTTTAGCTATGCTGTGCAACACATCCATAGTAGTGTTGTGTATGTGTATGCACACAGAAATCTTCTGTTTCTGCTGTGGTTAGCCAGCCTCCTTTGGAAACACACCTTTAACTGCTGTCTTAAGCTATGCATGAAAACTCTGACACTGAAACTTCCTTTTCCTTTTCCTTTTCCTTTTCCTTTTCCTTTTCCTTTTCCTTTTCTCCCTTTCTCTCACACTGAATCCAACAAGAGGACAAACAGAACAAGAAGCTGCATTTCTGATAATCCAAGGCAAATTCAGGAGGAGGAGTGTCTCAAGTTGAAGTGCATTCCTTATTTCCACATGCCCAAATGTCTAAAATTCTTCCCATCCAGAAGGGTGGCAGTGCCCTTTTGTATAAAACATCCTGATTTGGGAAGAAGGTGGTCCTGACAGGTCATCCTAAATCCAGAATGCACGTACTGCGCTGGACCTGAATGCCAGATGCTTCTCAGGTGAGTGTTAGCACAGATTTTTTTTTTTTTAATTTCACCTTCTTCTTATTTGTGAGGGGAGAATCATGTCCCTGTCTGGTTAAATGGAGCTGTTGTGGTGTTTCAGCTGGGCAGTTTCAGTTTGTGTGCATGCTCTCCATCCCCTGTGCTCCTCAGAGCACTCCCAGCAGAGCCTGGCAGCCAGTGCTGCAGTATTGCTCTTTTCTACCAACACAAAAGCTCTGCCTGGGGAAACGGTCAGTGCACCATCAGGAGAGCTTCAACTAAGAAATACCAGGGTGTCTAAAAGCCGTTGAGGTCAATAACTATGAAGCATCAGGCTGAAGAACTTCAATACCCTTCAGTCTTCAAAGAAGTGTTTACCCTCAAAGATATTTTTCCTAAGCAAATATTCAATTTAACCATCAGAGAATTCTTTTAAATTCCTACCTGGGCACCAGTGGGGGCAGACACGGCAGATACAGAAAGTGGTTTCTACAGAATGCAAGCTGGTGGAGGGAGCTGCCATCCCTCAGAGCCGCTTCCAGCACCCAGATTTCAGGTCCTTGGGGTCACCCTGGTTTGTAGCCTGGTCACAAGTAGCTCTCCAGACAGCCTGCAGTGGTGGTGGTGTACTGGAAGTAGGAATTGTTAGCAGGATTTGGCTCATCAGAAATAGTTTCTTGAGGGGAAAGGAGAAGATGGAGATCCACTGTAGAACTTTGTCATCTATAATTGGATTTTCCCTTAGGTCTAACTAAAAATAAATTAGCTAATAGTATATTCAATTAATTTTGCCAAATTTGAGCAATTCTTTTAATTAGGAGGGAAGAACTTAATCTCACAGAAAACAGACAATTTCCAAAGGCTGGCACAGGAGTATGCCACCTGAGTGTGTCCATATGAATTGCTGTGAGATGAGGAGCACACACAAGCTTACACAGAAAATATAATTATGTGCAAGTAGTGGAGACAGCAGTGCAGTGTGAGCTGTTTAACCTTGAGGAAGTGGCATGTGAGCTGTAAAAATCCCTCTTTTAGTGCCTGGCACCACATATTTGGAAATTTTTGGACTTTGGAAAAGAGAGTGTTTAATTCTGATAGCTAGCTACTCCTCTTTGGTATCCTACTGACAGTACAAACAGACAAAAGATAAAGTAATGAAATGTTTTGCTGCTTCTCATTTTTTATTAAAGTAACTGTTAACCCACTGGCAGGTTAACGGAACTGTGTGTGGGGATTATAAAATTTGACAAATTATAAAATTTGACAAAAAGTTATTTTGAACTATTTTACAAACTATTTTTTCATGTATTACACATTTAATTCCATTTCTGTCTGTCCTGTTGCTCAATTAAAGAAGTATTTACTTCTGTCCTCTGTTATTAAAAAATCTAAACTAGGGAATGTGCTGAAGAGAGGAGTGAATGTTTCCCAGCTGAATCCAGCTGGATGGACAGAAATCTGTTTTCTTTCTGAATGCTTCCTTACATAGATTCTGAAATATTAAGTATAAAACCACTAAAAGTACTGCACTAGTCAAAAAAACCAACCCCACACCAAAAAAGCCCTCCCAAAACCAAAATAAAAAACCCCAGCATCAAACAAACAAACAAGTAGAAAAACGTTCCCCGCCCCCGTAAGAAAAAATAAATCAAACCTCACAAAAGAAAAAAAAAAAGAAAAACAGAAGAAAAAAGGAAAAATAAAAGAAAAAGGTAAAAAGGAATCCCAGTATTTAGTTCTTCAGTTGTTTCCATAAACCCAGAGCATTTCAGAAGATTTTGAAACCACTGTTTTCCACAAGCTTACATGACAAATCATGTGTGATGACAAGTCCAGAAAATTATCAAGAGTCTTGTGATCTTTGGTGTTTTTTCCTTACAGTCTCAGTTTGTGTGACTAAACAATTCCTTGGCAAACCAGGCTCTCAGTTTTGGAAAAAGTTTGTAGCCCTTTGGCTGCAGAGCTAACCTCAGGGACCAGAAGTCTGGAGACTGAGCAAACAGAAAAAAAAATGTTCATTTTAAAAATCATGTGCTTTTCAAAACAACTTTATGAGTTTTGAGGTTTGTGGCAGTGTTGTTGAGTGTGTTAATTTAGGAGTATCAGTTCACATTTGGGAGGATGAGCTCTTTCTTCCCTGTATGTCAACAAGGCACCACTCCTTGTGCTGGGGACAGTTATGGATACTCAGTTGGTGCTCCAAGAAAATATGGCCCTGGGCCCAAATCTTTAGTTTTCCAGGCAAATTGTGGAGTTTTGTTGTTCTTTTGTGTCAGAGAGCTGGTGTCCTGCAGCCTCAGATGAAAAGGTGGGTTGGGGTATCTAACCCAGCTGCTGCCCCTTGATTGTGATCAGAGGTCATGCCTTGGCCCAGCTTTGTTATGGAGTGAAATTTGGATAGTTTTTCAGATGAAAGGAGTTGGGCTTTTTTTACTGTGTATTTTTTCTGCAACACTATGCTGTTTGATGTGATTCCCGAAATGCAGCTGTTGTTGCAGAACCCGAACCTTTTCTGTCTGGCTGTTGGGAAGAGGGAGCACAGAGGACCCTCCCCCAAAAGCCTGCAGGGATAACCAGGAGTGTTGTATCACAAAATATCTCCTAAGTCTCAAAACTTTTTTCTTTTGAAGCCCCAGTGATGGTCACTGTAGAGACTCGTCTGTAGCTTCTTTGGCACATTGCAGCTGTGTTTAAATTAAATGTATATAATATAGGTTGGATATGAGGAAAACGTTTTTCACGGAAGGAGTGATAAAGTACTGGAATGGTCTGCCCGGGGAGGTGGTGGAGTCACCATCCCTGGATGTGTTTAAGAAAAGACTGGATGTGGCACTTGGTGCCATGATTTACTTGAGGTGTCAGGGAACAACAGGTTGGACTCGATGATCTTGAAGGTCTCTTCTAACCTTGTGATTCTGTGATTCTGTATTTCTATTCTTAGCCAAATTAACACATCACTCTCTAAATCTTTCCCCAAATTGCCACTGATCAGAGCCTGTTTTAGTAACCTATTTCTACTCTGGGAAGCGTCCATTCATTATTAACATTTCTTGTCTCACAACAAATTTTGCTTACGCATTCTCCTTTACTTACTCAGCTTTTGAAACGTGTCTCTGGGGCAAATACCACAATCATTCCCTGCTTCCCTCTTACAAAGTAAGCTGCAAAATCACGGGTAGAGTTTACTTCTCTTCTATAAATTGCCACTGGCAGCTGTCGGAAGCCCTGGTTTGTGTCCCGGGCCCCCTCCATAGGGACACTGCAGCACCGCCACCTGGAGCTCCTCTCCTCTCCT
>NW_005054306.1:4570933-4577299 GCF_000277835.1 Geospiza fortis
CTCTCCTCTCCTCTCCTCTCCTCTCCTCTCCTCTCCTCTCGATGCTCAGCATGCAGCATCGCACAGAGCAGAGCCACCTTTGGAAAAGTCCCTTTGCAAAAGCTCCAGCTTATGACCCAAATTCTCAGTCCCCATTAGGTGACACTAGAGCTGTTGCTGCTATAAAAAGAACTCTTCAGTGGTTGCCTCTCAGAGCTGTAGCCATCCAGGAATATCACAGCAAAGCCACTTCACATTTTCTGTGGGTTTTTTCCTGATTATCAGGATATAGGCTTTGCCACAGTGCTCTGCTTGACACATCCAAAATGGCATTAATAACCCAAGTGGTGAGTAATGTTGGATCTGCTGGACTTGCTGCTGGGTGTGGGGCAATTACTCTCCTATCTCCCACCAGATATTCTATTTTCTGCAGAAAAAAAGATTTCTTTGATGTGTAAGACCTTGGCAGGACACAAAGGGGACTGTGAAACAGTCAGTCTTTCCCCACTATAAAATTCAGCCCAAACTCCCCTTCTGCCCCTTTGTAAAGGACAATAATGATTGTGAAACAGTGTGTGTTGCCACCCACACTTAGACAAAGCAGACAGCCTCAGGAACAAGGGCTTTTAGTCTCCTGCCAGCCTCACCAAGGCAGCTGTCTACAAGAGCCTGGGCAAAACCAAGAGACAGTGCAGCTGACAGTCAAGTCAAGCCCTGCTCTCCAAGTGGCCATGGCCAGTGGAGAGACCCCTGAACACCCTCCCTTGCCACTGCTGGGCATGCAGGTACCCATGTTAGTCTGGTCCATTGCTTCTCCTTCTTTTCTTTTACTAACCCTGCAATTCCTCCCTCAATTTCAAGAACCACTGGCTCACCTAATCAACAGTAAGTCTGAAAAACCCCAACCCACGAAGCAGTGACCAGCTCCTTTGTAAGCACTGTCTCTGGCCAAGGCCAGCCTGTGCTGAGGCTGGCAGGGGTTGACAATGGCGACAGAGGCACTCAGGCCATCCCATGGGATGTTTCTGCTTTGGGCTGCTGGGTAGCAGCTACTCTTGGCTGGGAATGGCAGTCGAGTTTGTAGAAAATCTGTATAAGCTTTTGTTCTCTTATGGTTTTTCCAATATGTGTTGCTTTGACCCCGACTGTCAACAAGAGCACTCCACTAGAGGGCTTCTAAATTAGTGACATGTTCTAAGTGAAAGGAGGGGCAATAAAACCCAAACAAAGAAGATATGACTCAGATATGTTTCTATTCCTCCTTCCTTCCTTCCCACCTTTTATAAGCAAAGAGATCACTTCTTAGAGGAAAAAACACAGCACCTGGAGAAAAGCAGCAGCTTACTTGTCCCCTTATTCTGTTGTGCTGTTGATGTGCATGATCCATGCTGGGAACAAGGAGTCACTTGTGAGAATTGGTGGCTGAGGGAATCTGGACCAAAGGGAGCCCGTCATGCTGCACAGTGCCATTCCCTGGAACTTGCACTAGCAGGAGCTCCATCAGAGGTTGGGTGTGAGCCAAAGTATGAAAAGAAGATAAAAAGGCTGACAGAGAAAAGGAGAAGGCAAATATAGAAGATACAACAAGTCCTGTAGCCTGCACAAGAGAAGATAATGTGAGAGTTCCTTATAGCCTACAAATAAATGCCTGGGATCCATTCAGAGAAGACTTAAAGGGTCGTTATTTAACAGAAGCAAGATAGTCAAGCAGTTGAACTTCAGATTCAGACAGGCTGGGGATATGCATTGGACTTGTTTACACAGGAGAAGTGGTTCCTCAAATCCAGACTGGACAGTCTGCAGGCAGAAATGCTGTAGGTCAACAGGAAGCTTCTGCACTCAGTTCTGGAGGTATCTGGCTCAAAATAAAGCTCTGTGTTGGGTGAGGTAGAATATAAAGATGTAGGAATCTCTGAGATTTTAAATTATAGGTCAAGTGGCAGGGCATAAATCAGGAGGGATTCCCTTCGTTACCTCCCTGTGTTCATCATTGTACAGCTGGACGCATAATGTGAGCAACTTGATGGAGCTGAGGATGTTTGTATGCCTCAGGCCTTGATGGGACTCAATTAGTCTGAGCATTTAAGAAGAACTTCTGTATTTCTCTCTCAAAGGGTCAGAAGTTACTAGTTCTAAATAGTTTTTGGTGCTGCTGAGTGCCTCAGCTTTGATTTCATCCAATCAAGATTGAACTGATCTGCTACTCCTTGTAGTTTTCTCCAATTTTCTGTGCTCATCAGGTCAGGCTCCAGCCCTACAAATGCTTAGGCACAAACCTTTATGCACATCAAATAGCCCCTCAGTGCAACTGCACTGGTCGGATGAAAGCACATCCTGGCATTGAAGAACTGAGGCCTGGGGTCGTGGAGGGAAGGTACTCTCAGCTTGTAATACCAGTTAAATATCAGGCACTCCTATGGCATGGTGAAAATATAACAACTGCTGTTCAGTGTTATTTTCTGCATTGTGTGCATTTTTGCTAAACGTTCTATAGCAGCACTGATATTCAGGAGGAACTGCAAAAGCTGTTTACTTTCCAAGTGCAGTAGTTTATCCTGTCAGAAGGAAAGGAAGGAAGGAGAATAAAGGCAGGTATTTTCAGCAGCAGTAATTGCTACTGTGACAGACATCTGCAGAAGGCAAAGGGAGGGCTGAGACTCTGCTGTGCTGAGGGCTGCTCTAGCCACCAACAGCAACACATCTGTCTTCTCATTGCTGAGGACTTGCTCTGATCTCAGGACAGGCTTACACAGGTTTCAGATCCTATCAGGCCTCTCACACCACTGGCCTCCTCCTTTTCTTATGTGACTACTGATTTTAGGTCTCAAGTTGTTGTTTTAAGAGAGAGGGACTAGCAGGTTTTCTTTAAGCCCAGTTTGTTTTAAAGCAGTATCCACTGGATGCTCTGAATGGTTTGTCACCTTTGAAAAGGAAAGCAAAGATATTCTGCTGGGCCAGATTTCCATGCTGCCGTGGCAACTCTGTTTGCAGGACCCCAGGTAGATATTTTAAAGGTGTACTTGGGTATTTTCAAGAGAACTACAAAGGGCTGACAGTCACGCAGACACAGTCTCAGTGTGCAGTTGAAGACAAAAGTTGGCAACTGCCAGATGACTATAAAACTGATTGAATAAAGTGATTTTTAATGATAGTAATTTCCTAATTTAATGCATAATAGGCAACTGCACTCTGGATCCTGTTAGCAGAAGGTACATGGAAAAACGACCAGGTACATTTTAGACCCAGAGACTGCCTCTCCACTATAATAAAACAGAGCAGAGATCATTACCTGGCCATGAGGGCTGCAGGCACAGCACTGCTCATATCTGTACTAGTAAATTCACTTTCCCCCAAAACTGGTTCAGCGTCTGCCCCTAACTCCTGCAAAGGGTGCCAGACCCATGCTGAGCCCTGACTGTCTGTGAGCAGCTGGAGGCCCAGCACCACTGAGGAAAAGTTGAGCTTGATTCATTGCTTTGAAGATGCCTGAATACTATGTGGGCTGTGCATGGAGCTGAGGTGTTACGATCGGTGCATGAGCTGTTAAATTGAGATGGTGTGACCACCCTGCCTTAAGTGGTGTCTTTTTGTCCTCCCCTCCAGCCTCCTCTCCGTCTGGGCAAAGTTCAGGCTGCCCATACATGTGTGTGAGCAACGTGGGTGCTACATGAGACTTTCCTGGGATTTTAATTGACAGCTGAGCTTTACCGTTCTGTACCACTGCAATTACATCCTCTGGGCTATGTCTGTGGGAGTGCATTTGCCCATGGCAGAGGTCTGGAGCGTGAGTTCTGCAGTCCCCTTAATGTCACCTTCTCTCTGCTGTCATCATAGCCCAGGCCGGGTGTCGGCAGTGCCGCTCATCCATGCGTGTGCACCCCGGGCTGCCTCCCAGCACACTGTGACCTTGCCTTGAATCAGATACATGACTCAGGGAAGCATTTTTGCCTCGATTCTACATTGTTTTGTCAGGATCCAGCTGCAGTTGGGGCAGGACTAAGTCCTCTGAAAGGTTTTGAGTTTGTCTGAGTCCACTGTGGGGAAGAACTTCTGGGGGGCGGGAAAACCTCACAAGTACAGGTTAGATATGAGCTTTTTCCTGTTGTTTCTGCATCAGTTTAGAAACTCCACAGCATTATTTGCAGTTGTTTCCTTTATCTGCCCGCTGGCTTTCAGAGAGGAAATTTGCCTGTGTTTTGACACAGCAATAAGAGTTACTGTGTGGAACTGGACAAGACTATTGGATGCACAGTGCAAGCTCCCCACCATGAATACAGCAACTGTTCTAAATATCCTACTTCAAAACAGCATGCTTCAGGGAACATCTGCCATGGTCCACAGTTGCAACAGCATCTCAAATAAGCAGTTTCTAAATACTACCTTTGTAGGGGGATAGAATATAAGTAAATAAAGGTAGTATAGAAAGTAATCTTACTCCTTAAAGAGTTGCAGCTGGGTTAATTATAAAAGATTAGGAGCAGGCCTGACTTTAACATGCCACATCTGTAGCCAATAAGAAGAAGAGTGCTATAAAAGAGTGGGTTGGTTGGTTATGGGGAACTGGAGTCAGTTGGCTACTCTGTAAAGAAGAAAGAGTCAGTGCTTGGAGGAGCTGCCTATGAGAAACACCAAGGAGGTACGAAACTCTTGCACTAAGGAGACAACAATATGAAATCTTTGCAATATAATGACAACAACCTAGTTTTCATTATAGTTTCGTAAGGAAAAAAAATCCAGTTGCCAGTTTATCTAACCTTACCTGGGTCTCTCAACAAAAAACCACTTTGGGCTTCTTTTCTGTTGAATGCAGCTTAAGTGAATGGAAACAGAAACCAGAACATTCATTTCTTCTGTTCAGAGTGAATGAGTAATGTGTGCATATTCAACATCTTCAGAACAGTGACAATGAATGAATCCTCCATGCTCAGAAGTGCTCTAGTGAGTCTCTTTTAATTTTTTTTTTGTTGAAGCCCTCTTCATATTGAAAGGAAGGAGCTGGTAGAGGGTGCTGTGCTGGGCAGAGCTGCCAGGTCAATGCTTACTGGTGGGAGATTTCTTCTGTGACTTCACTCTGGGCACTGCCAAAGGGCCATCCTCTCTCATTGCCCCCCATATGATGCAGGGAACCAAAAGCACTTTTCAAAGTCATCTGGATCACAGGCTGGTCCTGACTCCCTATGCCATCCTAATGGCTCTCTTGTGGTGCCAGCTCCAGAAACTCAGAGAGAAGGCCAGAAGGCACTGTGGGGTCATCTGAGCATGTCTAAGCATCAAGTATTACACTGTACCTGGTCACCTAAGCTTTGGGAACAATTACTTGTTTCATTCAAGTAGTTGTGCCAGAGAGATGCCTAGACAGAACACTCACACTTGTCTCATCAGATGTCACCCCAAGATCCCAGCATGGTCACCAGAGACAAAAAGATAGAGAGATACTCAAACAGATGCAATTCATTTCAGCCTGAAGATGAAATGTCTGTTTGAAAAAGTGATCTGCACCATGAAAGTACTTGTGGCTCTCCAGAGGCAGAAATGATTCCTAGCTACATGTGCCTGTCCCCACTGGAGGACACTTAAGGGAATCTCACCTAAAACAAAGGCAGAGAACTGCCACAGGCCTCCATATATTGTGTTGGAGTTCATTCTGTTAAATACAAGAATTTGTCTGGCTTGAGGTTCCCATTGTTGTGTTTTCCTATCCCCTCTCTTTCTTTGGTTAAGGGGTTTCTTGGTACCACGGTAGCCTTCCCTCAGAGAGTCTGGAGCATAGATAAACATGCATGATCTGTTAGTCTTATGAGAAAAAAACCCCCAACCTTTTTCCCTTAAAATCATCCTTTTTCTTTTCATGCATGAAGATGCCCACAGAAGGGGGATGTTGCCATCACTGAAGCTGGCTTACAGTTTTGGTGAGACAGGCTCTGAGGCAGGAGTCCAACCTTGGGATGTCTGGATGAGATCCCAGATGAATTGGATTCCCCAGGAAATGTCAGGGTTACTGCTTGTTTCTGAACTCATTTAGGAGAGCAAACATGTATTTGACTGAAATAAAAAACCAAGACACTGCTGCATTTTTTTCCCCGATATTAAACAAATGTTTAATTTAAAGAAAAAAATCTGACAGATGGCAGGGCTGTACCTAATGCAAGACTGAGCAATTCTCCAGTGAATTTAAGGTGGTCTGAAAGAGATCTAAAAGGCAAGGGGTGGAGGGATAGATGCATTCTTGAGAATATATAAAAGAAAACCCTAATATCTTTCTTGCTTTAAATTACATTGGGAAGGTTTTCTTCCTTTTTCCTAATTAGCCATGCCTGGTTTATTCAGAAACCTCCTGGGTGCCCAGGTGCTCCAGGGTGTCCTTCCTCTGGAAACTGGACAGCAGGA
>NW_005054306.1:4577309-4597837 GCF_000277835.1 Geospiza fortis
AGCGTTATGCGCAGTGCCTGCACCCCTCAGCTGTAGCTGAGATCTCCTAGGCAGGAGACCAGAGTAGTGATGAGGGGATGTTGTCATCTTATTGCAGGGGTTCTGTACTGCTGTCTCCTTAGCACAAAAGTTTCATATCCTCTTGGTGTTTCTCATGGACAGCTCCTCAGTGCACTGATTCTTTCTCCTTCACAAAGCAGCCAACTGACTCCAGTTCCCTTCTCAACCAACCAATCCACTCTTTTATAGCACTCTTCTTCTCATTGGCTACAGCTGTGGCCTGTTCAACTCAGGCCTGTTCCTAATCTTTGCTAATTGGCCCAGCTGCAACTCCTTAGGAGTAAGATTACTTTCTACACTATCTTTATTTTCTTATATTCTATCCCCATACCAGGGGCCACCTGCCTCATGAATGATCTGGCTCCAGCAGCACTAAACCTTCTGTTTCTCTCTTCCATTTAGATTTCTCTGGTTTTGCTTTCTGCCACTGCATTGTCCCACTTGGAGTCAGCACCATGTCCACCACCACATGAGGAGACAGAATTGTAATGACACAAAAAACCATAAGGTGACATCTTTGAGGTGCAACTTTTGCAGAATAAATATGGAGAGTTTTCTAAGTATCAACAGGTCATGACTCAATTATAGAAAATGGAAATGAATCAATCCTTTAAGCAAAACTGTACTGAAAACCTTGGATCCCAGACACATTAATCTCTTGTTTGAACTGTCCTGTGGGCTTTTCTGCATTGGAAATGTCTGATTCAGGTGCAATCATTCACCAGGACACTTCTGACTTAACCCCTTCCTGTTTTTTTTTCTATCCTTCCCGTTCCACCCACATGGCAAATGAGGTTCGGGCAAGTCACCTGCTGATTCCTTCCTGCCATCTCTTCTCTTTCCTCTTGATGGTGATGGTGAACATGTTATTTGGGCCAAAGTATTGGGATAAAGTAAATGGATATAGTTGTGTAACAGAGGTGCTTGCTTTTCCCCTGATAATTTACAGGGAATTCTGCAGTAGGCATGCAAGAGGAAGGACTGTAGAACTGAATTGTTGAGGGGGTCAACCCAACACAACTCAGCTGCATTTTCCTGCAAGCTGGGCAAGCTTGCAATCTTTCTGGAGATTTTGAGTTGATGTGGGGTTTTGACTAGATGTTTGTAGATTTTGATGCCTTTTCTCTAAAGGAAAAATGAAAAAAAAAGTGTGAATGCTTAAACTGAGTTTCCCATAGGTTTTGAACTTCGATACAAATACCCTGAGGTGAGATTCTAAAGTAGAAAAATAAAGAAATTTCATACCCTTGTCATAAAGAGGTATGGGTTTTTTATTTCTCTTGGATAATTCATTGCTTTGTAGACCCTGAAAGACACAGCCTGAGGGTTGGGACAAGAACTCTCTTATGCCCTTTCCAAAATCTTCCCATTCAAGCATCTGAACATGGGCTGTTACCATCTTTGTGAACTCTGGACCCTGGCCATATCTGCTCTGTCCACCCAGCATTTGCTCTTTGAACTTTTGGGAACTACTAGTTTCCCAGCTTCTGCTATTTTTAATGTACCTTTGAATGAAGGAATAAATCCTTTCAGCCCTGAAACTTGGAGCAGCTTCCTTGCATGCAGGAGGACGGATGGATGTGGTGGTGACCTTCTTCATTCATGAGGAGAAAGAAGTGGAGATGATGCCACCAGCAGGGAAAGGAGCAGGTGCAGCCTCCCTTCCCCTTTCTAGGTGTTTCACTTCCTAAGACACTTGGCATGAAAAATGGGCACCAGGTCTGGCCAGTGCCCGATAATTTACATGTGTTTCTGAGTCTGTAGAGAGCATCATATATTTTTCCTGTAGACCAAAGAGATGAGTTTGTGTTTTGGTGCCAAAATAAATCCGGAGATAGCAATGTGAATGCATTAGTATTTATGTGGGATTCCTTTTTTTTAAGGTTAATGAAGTATGTACTGTGAATAAAATAAAATTGAAAAAAAAACCCCAACTGACGGCTTGGGAAAAAAATACAACTCTATTTTTGTGTCTCTCCCATGCCTTGCCCTCAAGGAAGGTTTGGGTAGGACATTGACTAGGACCTCATTTTCATTTCCATCAGGAATGTTTTTTAGCTGGCACACAAACTACATGTGTAAATAGTTCAGGAGTTTGGGAAGCTGCTTTACTATTTCCTCCTATAACTAACAATGGAAACCCTTTGAGAACTGTGCAAGCCTCAGTGGACATTCACATGTCTCCTGACATGCAGGATTAGCTGCCCTGCTCAAATGTTTATCCTGACAGCACTTCTCCCTGAGGAGCAGCTGCCTGCCTGCTCTGCAAAGCAGCCCAGCTGTGGGGGAGAAAGGAAGGGGAGGCTGGAGCTGCCAGCGCTGGGGTACCCACCAAGGTGGGCCATGAGGAGAAAAGCTGATTTGCAAACACGGTTTGGGCTGATCTGAGTTTGTTCTGTCACAGTGAATTCAGCATGAAACTGAAAAGAGCAGAGCTGCAGCACTGTGTGCAGAATTGGCCAATTCCAGTGTGTAATAGGTTAGCTCAGTGCAGTTGAGCTTCTTTGCCTTGCTCGGTGGGCCCCCAATTTGTCTTCATTTTTATTCCTTCACTTTGGCCTGCTTTTTGCAGCCTGTGCCTTTCTGGATTGATTGCACAGAGCCTGCCCCACAGAGCTAGGCAGAGCACAGACTGATCCTGTTTGGTGTGTACAGATATTTTTAAATGATCTGTTAACCAGAAGCATGCAAACTCAGGCTGTCTTTGATGACAAATATTCAACCTAAAAAATTCTGAGAATTTCTAGTTTCACATTTCAGAGATGTGTGCTTTGGAATACAAGCACTTTATGGCATCTTTTCTGCGTTTAAGGTGTGTTAGAAGAAAACAGGGTAGAGAAAACTACCTGCATAAATCAGTTTTGAAAATGAGACCTAGTCTTAAACCTGCATGTAAATATCATCATATATGAGGTTGTCTGTTATAGCTCAGAAAAACTTTATGAATTAGTTTGGAAGCAGAGCACAGCTGAAACAGAAACAGTGGCACACTGTGGGAACATGGTATAGCTGCCCTTGTACAAAGCATTTCTACGCCTCCAACAGTGACCTCGGTGTTGCACATGCTATTGCTGAAGTGGGCATGCAGAACAAGATGAATTTCTGTCTCATTGGGAATACCTCCATCATCCTGGGAGACGTTCCTTGGTCAGCTTGTTGAGAATGTGCTGTTGTTGTTGGTGCTGCAGGAGGAGAGGTAAGGAGCGTTTTTGAGTGCAACTTTTGTCTGAAACTCAATTTGAAGAGAAGCAAAAATGGCCCAAATTTACAAAAGCTGAGCAGCTGACCAGCAGAGAAGAGAGGAACCTCACAACAGTGCATTGCTGGTGGGCGGCTGATTCCTCTGCAAGGACCATCACAGCTTCCGGCCTCAGGCTTCCAGCTGGGAACTTCACCATACCTTTGAGCGTGGCTAATCCCAGGACCTGTGCATGCCATGCTGCCTGGAAACAAACCTGCCACTCCCAGCAGGGAGATGTCTGTGCCTCGGCATGCCCAAGTTGCCAGCAAGAGCAAGCAGAGTCCTAGCAAAATCCATCAGTGTTTTTGGGCACTGCTGTTTTGAAGAAAGCAGTTTCCTTCCAAAGCCCAAGTGAGCAAACAGCATCTGAGACAGGGTGAGCCAAGGGCAATATGTTGCCATATAATATTCCTATTCCTTTTTACCCATCAGTTTATTTATCTGAGTGAAGAGACGCAAACTTTAGGTTTGATTGAAACAGAGGAGTCCTCTCTGCAACATCCATGCTCAAAGAACAATGAAACAGGACAACATGCAAAAATTTTCCTGTTAAAAGGTGAACCCCCAGCTATGGTGTGGGTCTGGAACTAAAACTCAGTTATTAGGAACGACCAAACCCAACCCTGGCTTTGATGGATTTTATTGCAGTAACTCCACCAAGCCCAGTAGGGAGCATTGAAAATCCTGGCCCACAACAAGAATCAATAATGAATACCTCTGGCCTTTTGTCTAAGACCTTGTATCCAGTTAAAATGCATGGTTATATCAATTTATGGGTTTATAACTCATACTTTTCTATCTCTTAAGACAATAGATTTACATGGCATATTTCATGGAGAGGAAGATGATTTTTTTTCACCAAAGAGATGTGTGCAGTATGTAGGGGTCACTGAATATACAACTAAATTACATTTCCGTTCAGGGTGGTATTAGAATGGCACCAGATAGCAGAGCAGGTTTAGTTCAGGAAATGAATGATGCTTTATGTAATCAAATCTGCAAGGGAGATTGGCAAGGAGGATGCATACAGACAAACTATTGCTGAGTCTGGACGTGGCATTAAAAACATTAGTTCTTAATTTGTGGGGGATCACTAAAAACCAGCAGGAGAGGAAAAGGGCAGATCACCTCCATTTATTGAAATCAGAGCCAATACTAGCAGAGACACAGACTCCCATGCTCAGTAGTCAAAGCCCTGGTGCACTATTTATGCATAGGAGTTCATGCTGCTGTCTTTGTGGTCTTATAGCTATTTATGCGTGCAGGGATCAGTGCTGCAGTGCAAGGTCCAGCCTCACTTAAGTGCATTTTTTAGGGAAAGGCAGTGAAGGCACGTTGTTGTTCTGGAGAACTGAGTCCTAATATAGCAGGAGTGGTGCTCCTAGCAGCAGGCCCTTCTCAGGCTGAAGAGGAATGCTGATTGATTTGCACACATGTGAGCATGCATCCAGCCACCTAAAATGACATTTTCATGTGTTATATCACCAGAATATCTTCCTTGGGGAGGAACATTCCTCCTACTCCTTCCAAACACAACATTTTCTATCAATCAGCTTAATTATACTCTAACCACAATTTTGAAGTTTCATTCTCTAAAGCTCAGATAACGTGTTCTCCAGGTGATTCCAACCAAATACACCATATAAAACCAATGGGTAATCCTACAGAAATATGTCTCTCCTATTTCCCAAGACTGGGGACCATTATTAACATCAGACCAGTCTTTGCCAGCTCACACAGAGCATTCCCAGTCCTGCACTGGTCACATTTTTTATCTCTGCAATGCAGAGAAAAGACACATTTCAAATGAGTGCTGTGTGCTCCCCTTGCAGTACTAGAAGAAGAATGGATGTGCTAGTCCTCTGGCCTTCCTCACTTCTTTACAGGCTGGAGAGGGAAAGTGGTGTCTTTGGGGCTGCAAGAGAAAACTGAACCTGGAATGTCCTCAGACAGCCGGCACTGCTCACTATTATCCCTCTGAAAGGCTGCCAGGAGAGGTTTAGCAGCCTCCACCCTTGGAGGTTTTCCAGATCCAAATAGACAGAGCCATGAGTAAACGCAGTCTGATCTCAGAAGGAACCCTGCTTGAGCTGGGCTTGGACTAGAGAAGCCCCTGGGCCCTCTTCCAGCCTCAACTACCTTCTGATTCTATGAAAGAAGCTATGTTTTGATAGGAGACAGAAGAGACTTCAGAGAAACCTGTGTGCTATGTTCATAAGCTTTCAAGGGGAAACACAAGCTTCAGTCTGCACTGCCACACACCAGAGTAACATAATGAAACGAACTGATCTGCTGCATCCACTTGTCACCCAGGTACTGCCTGACCTTCATCTCGAGTTATGTGACAAAGTGATTGTGCTAAAGAAAAGCAGTTTTTCAGTGTTTTACAGCTAAATGCTCAAAAGTTTGGAGGGGCAGTTCAGGGTGCATTTGTAACCACAGAGGACATGTGGTGCTCCAAGTCCAGGAGCCAAACAGAAGTGCTTGGATTGGATTTGATTCCCTACTCCCATTACTGCCTGTCCCTGCATGGCTGCTGTGTCAGTGTGGTCTTTGGCAGCCTCCCCTAGTAACTCTTGGGCTTCAGGAGGTGCCTGAGCAAGGACAAATGTGAAAGAAAAACATTTACCAGGGCACCACCAACACCACTGCTGCAGCTCTGGAGTTTTTGTCTTACCCTGGAGACCCTCACTTGTTAGCCTAAAAATCAAACACATCACCTTGATAGTATTAAGGGGGAGGGAAGTTGGAGATTTGAACTATCTTGTCCTTAAATGCCATGACACAGCAATAAGACAAGGTGCATACTTCAGGGAAAAGTACGTTATAATTTGGGCTTCCCCATTAGGATTCCATGGAAAGAAACAGTGCCAAATCTGTAGCAGCATTTTAACACTTTATAGCATCTCCTTCCTCTTTAGAGGGTGTGTAATGATTGTGAATTTTTATACAATGATTTGCTAGGCACAATACATTAGAAATTTTGAAGAACTCTGCTTTCTCCATCTCAGAAAATACATGTATTTGGGGCTCTGCCCTTCAGATTTCAGAAATTCCTGCAATATAGATTTAAAGACAAGTTAAAAATAACACTGCATTTCCAGCAGCAAGACTTTAAGAATCAGATGTCACCCTACCTGACCTCAATTAAGTCTGGCTGAATCAGTTGGATGGGATCAAGCAGGGTGTGAAAATCTGTATTCTAGCAGTGGGCAGAGAAAAGAAGGCCAGTTGGAAATTTCAGTGTGAAGCTGGTTCAGTATGAAGAGGAGAATTTAAAGTGTGAATGCGTGTATGTGTTCCTGCATGTGCTGGGGAAAGTTGGCTTGGCAAGGGAGACAGAGGAGAGCTTTGTGTTCAGTGCTTCCTCTGACACAGCTCAGCCTGTTCCCTATCTCCCAGTTTCACTTCTGAATGTGCAGGAACATGCGGTGGCTCCTTGTTCCCACCATCTTCATCATCCCTTATACTCAACAGGTAAGTTCATTAAAAAGAAGAAAAAGATTTTCCCTTTCCTCACCTTGTCCCGGTTAAAAGTTTTTATTTGCCTTATGACAAGTTAAATTTCAGAGAAGTGAATTCCTCATAAAGAATAAGGAGCCATTCTCTACTCCTGAGTAAATTTCATTTGCATCTTATTTACTGCATTAGTCATGTTTTGGTAATTTTTTTTTCTCTCTGTACATTATTATGACTTGGTGGGAAGAAAAAAGTGTTAGGGAAGCTTAAATTGTCACTGACCTTGCCTCTTTTTTTCTTTCTTTCTTTTTTTTTTTTAATATAAGCAAAAATTACTATCTGATGCAGTAAGAAAGTAAACATCTTATCCATGCTCATATTCCATATATTCATGTATACGTGTGTTCGCAAACATGTATATATATACATGCAGCAATCTGACTTCAGGCTAGTTTTACAAACAAGAAAAGCACCTGGGCTGTGTTATACTTTTTCTCTTACGAGACAATTTTAAGTGATAGCTTTTTCTAAAGGTGTTTGTGTCAAAGGCGAATTTCATTACTTATTTACCTAATTTTGAAAATTGACTTTACGCGTATAGAGTGTATTTTTCCTTTACAATTAAGATGAATGTCAACAGAATTTTCAAATGGCTGTCTCCCTCCCCTTTCTGCCTTTTCAAAGCCAGACTAAGATAACCAAACATTAGTGATAATACATTGCCTATTTTGCTATTTGCTTATTTATGCCATACTGACCTTGTTCAATCTTTAAAACATGGGAAAACAAACAACACATGAAGGGTTCTTACACAATGGTCTCATTTTGTGATCTGCCCTTAGGATCAGGAAAAGTATGCAAGGGGCTTGTGTGATGTGAATAGCTTTGGTATAGAAACCTGGGGAAGCACAAATTAGAAAAATATTTGACCTGTAAACTGTACAAACAAACTTTACATTTTCATTGTAACTTAATAGATATGTGAAGATTTTTCATGTCAGCTGAAGTTCTCAGTCATTCCACAGTTAAAACTGTCAGATATTCACCTGATGGTATTTTTCTTACTTTGTAAGGACTTTTTTGTCTCCCACCTTTCAGCAGACATCTCTCCCTAAAAAAAGGAGAAAACTCCACTAAGTAGAAGTCTGTAGGTTTAAAGCATGTTTCAATTTGTAATACAAATTAAATGTATTGGTTGAAGCTCATAAGATTACTTCCTGCTACACATACACATTTTGAAACATGATATCTGATTCAAGCCACATAACCTCATATTGCTGGCATATGGCCAAATTCCTGATGATAATAATAATAAAAATAATAATAATATTCTGCTTCTAAAGAAAGAAGCAGCAAGTAACTGTTTCCTAAAGCAAATGTATTTAGCATTAACCACTGCTAAATGTACAGGAACACTTGCTTGTCTTGTTTCCAGAACAATTCTTTAAGAACCTTTATATTCCAATGCACATGTTCATCAAGTTAACATTATGGTTTATAGGAAAGGCACAGCTGCCTTAAAAAGTATACTTGAGTTAATTGTTTCTATATTATTGCTGAATTTATGTAGAAAGGATTAGAAGAAATCCTTTAACAAATGACACATTTATGAAACTATCTTCTTCATACTGCATGGAATACCCCATGACATTGTTTAACATCCATCTACTATATGAATTGCTTATGTAAATTATTATCTGGCTTAAAAATCATTCAGCCAAAGGAACTTGAAAGCTACTATTTTGGAGCTTCATTAGTTGCTGCAAATTAAGATATCATAAATATAGTTGTAAATGACCATGAAAAATGGAAATTAGGGGTAGAAAAAAGGCTTTTAAAAGGTCATTTACTACTGCATTCAATTAAGCCAGCTTAATTATGCTGCAAGAGCTTTCCTGGGCTATGACATATGAAATGCTGAATTCTGCAGATACTTCCTGTTTGGAAATCAAGCAGCAAGGAACCCCAGCTGAATGACCCCTTTCCCTCAGCATCTCTGCTGGAGGTGATTTTTACACCAGCAGATCCTTGCAGTTTGGAGAAACAGACAGAAACTGATAGGCTTCACATGCTCAGAAAAAAAAATAGGCTATATGTTCTGGGCTTTATTTTTTGCAAGCTTGATGGTGATACTGGCACCTGATGAAGGGCTTGGTCTTCTTTCCCTTTTTGCTCTTTGGGCAGTCAGAGCTGTGTGATGAGAGTGGCTTCCAGGCCCTGTGTTGTATAGTGGCCAAGTGCTGTGCATGTCCCCACTTAACTACAGAACCAGTCATCCACGGAGAATAACTATACCACAATCTGCATTTCTGCTGAAATCAGCAGCATGAAAAGATTTAATGCTAAGATCTAAACTGCTAGGTTTTAGTTGTAGTTCTTAAAAAAATGCAGATAGACTATCTCAAATAGATCCTTTCACACTGTGCTAACTTAATCTGCCCTCATACCTCAGAAAAATAAGCCCATCAGGAATTAGTTTGTCCTTTCTTTACTTGGAAAAAAAAAGAAGAAAAAAATAAAGAAGAAAAAAAAAGAAAAAAGAGAAAAACACATGAATTCTAAGACAGAATGTGTAAACCAGTAAATTCTGGCTAGATCTTGCCTTCCTGCTGCAGATACAAATCTCTTTAATGAGATGTGTTTTTGCTCTGTAAGCTCTGGATTCAATGAAGGCTTAGTCATGCAAATAAATGCACTCTTAGAAAGTGACCTATTAAACTCAGTGCCTCCTTTACTAGGATTATTTTTTTGCATCTAGCACAAGAGCATTTGTAGATATTATAACGCTCCTTCCCAAGCATCTACTCAAATTTTGGAGCAAAAGTAACATTCAAAAGAGGGGTCTTGCCATCAGAACTGGCACACAGGACTGTGGCTGGCTATAAAACACTGCGAGGAATCAAAAGCTAATTAATTTGATAGAAGGTTTCTAGGAAGAAATATTTAGAATAAAACCACCATCTACTTTAAAATACTTTTTAAAAAACTTTTGTTTTGTTCTATAGAAGGCAAAGGAAAGACCAGTGAATTGTGTTTTGTACAAGCAGTAGGCCAGGCTCACTGGTGGAACATTTCAGTGTATGACTGATAAAAGTGGTCCTCTGCCTTCTACCTAAACCTCATAGCCTCTCTCCCTTTTTGATATTGAGAAACCGATGAAAATGGTCCTCTGCTTCTACATAAACCTCATAGCTTCTCTCCCTTTTTGATATTGAGAAACTGATGAAAATGGTCCTCTGCCTTCTACATAAACCTCATAGCCTCTCTCACTTTTTGATCTTGTGGAATGAGAAATGTTGCACATTTTCATGCAACTTTCAGTTTTTTTCATCTTGACTTCATTTTATGCTATTCCAGCTACACATACTGCATTCAGTGCTCAAAATAGCCCACTCTGTGTAAGTTTTTCCACAGCCCACCAGAGCAGCCTGGAGATAAACCTTCAGAAACTGGTGAAGTCCAGCGCAAGGAGGTTTGCCGCTGGCCGTGCCACTGCCCGCCAGTGCCAGACTGCACCCCTGGGGTCAGCCTGGTGAAGGATGGCTGTGGCTGCTGTAAGGTCTGTGCCAAGCAGGCAGGTGAACCCTGCAATGAAGCAGATGTCTGTGATCCCCACAAAGGGCTCTACTGTGACTACTCGGAAGACGAGCCTAGGTATGAAACAGGCGTGTGTGCATGTAAGTTGCTCCTTCATGTTCCCTTCTTGAAATCCAAGAGGGCGGGGACCACCAGGTGAATGGTTTTGGAGGAAAACTCTGCTTGCAGGTGCTGCACAGCTCTGTGCTAAAGAATTTATCCTAATTTAGTCCTCCAACTGCTCGGTCAAAGAATCTGAGAGTAGGGCTGGGACTGTATTTCAACTTACCTGCATTAGTGAAACCAGGTCATTGCGCACAAGCCTGTTATTGGCAGACATATCGATGTCCAATTTACAAAGCTGTGGATGTCATAAAGACTGACCACATTTTAGCACCCTGTTTAGCAAGACCCATGTGCTCTTCCCATGTTAGTAACTGCTGTTCACCATTTTCAGATCTGGTAGCTGTAGGATGTGAGCTCAATGGAGTTTATTACACCAACGGGCAGACCTTTCAGCCCAACCGGCTTTATAAGTGCCTGTGTGTCAGTGGTACAATCGGATGTACCCCTGCATTCACACCAAGATTAGCAGGAAGCCCCTGCGCCAGGGTCCCAGGCAGAAAGAAGCCAGGACAATCCATCTGTGGCAGGGGACAGCACAAGCAACTTCAATCAACCAACTACAGACTGATGTCAGGTGAGCCTAACTACTCTGGTAAACTTTTCTGCACATGAGCTTTTCTGCATTTAGTGTCCCTGGCTCCAGCAGCCAGGCAGACAGCCCACTGGCACTTGCCCAATTCTTGCTCAAGGCTTTTGCAAGAGTGACTGTTGTGCCCCACTTACCCCTCTTACTCTCAGGTCACAGACTCATTTCTCTAAACCTAATAAATGTGAAAAGCAGAAAGGCTTTTGGCTTCTGTCACCAGGGAATTGGCCAAAGCATCTTTCTGCAGAGGTTTGCTGCTCATCAGATCAGCCCAATTAGGGATGCTGCTGGTCAGCCATTTTGCAGCCTGGGAATTGCCCCACTTTTCCCTGCTTTGTGGTGTCAGCCACACACAAAGCTTGGCTTTCACACACATATATTAACACAACACAGGTCTCTTCTTTCAATAGAAAGCAGAAAATTATAAAAATTGCCTTAGTGGCTTTCCTGCATTCACAAATTTTGGTCACTGCAAGAACAATACCTGCCCCAGTTCTTTATTCAGTCTGATCAAAAGCATTCATCAGCTTGTCCATGCAACTCTGCCAGGGTCAGTGGATATTCCCTTTAACTCCATTCTTGCTCTGCTGCTAACACTAGTTCTCTTTTGCACTCTAAGGCAGCACCATTGCCAGAAGCAGCTTTGCCAGCCCTTCCCTGGCCACAGCTGCTATGCTTGTGCCATCTCCTTCCCTGTGCATGTGCAACCTTCCATGGTGAAAGTCATCTTTGTTACAGCTAATGCAGGTACCAGAAAGCAGAGCCATTAATTTGGTGGCAGATGGAATCACCATCATGGATCAATAAAATAAAAGGATTGCAATGCTTATCAGAAAAACTTTATCAAAGGCTGCTGAGTAGATGCACATCAATCAATTTGCAGGCAAATAAACCTGCTTACAAAACCTGAAGTCCAGTTTGGACAACTTCTCACATGTAAGCAGTGGTCACATAAGTAAGCCAAATTAAAAAAAAAAAAAAAAATCATCCTTACTTCAAATTATGATTCTGGAATTCGGATCAGCTGCACAGCATAGCCTTGAGAGCAGACACCCAGCTGGCAAAGCACACTTTCTGTTGGGCTCAGTTCAGGGACCCAACACCCTGTCCCTGTGGTGGCTGTACGATGCTGCTCTTTAGGAGCCTTCTGAAGAAAAACACCAGGAAATTTTTTTTCCAAGTAAAGTCTTCTCCCTCCCAGTCCAGCAGAATTATCTTGTCAACTTGTCCATAAATTCCATGGATGCTCAATGGGCTAATATGTATTTTGAAAAGTCCCTTTTCTGTTAGAGTGGATAGTAAGTGCTAAGTTTCATTTTACTCCTCTTGCTTTGTTTTCTGGCTTTCTATTCAATTTGATTTACCAAATTCAGATACAGAGATGTAACTAGGTCATACTTTAAAAAATGTAACAAGTATAAACAACCATTTAACTTCCTTTTATTTGTTGCAGATCTGTGACAGGCTTTTAAAATGCTTACTTCAATGAAATCTTTAAATTGCTGTCTACTTTCTAAGTAGACAGCAGTTCTGGTAATTCCAGGTAATTCTGCATGTGCTCTTATATAAATGCACAGATTCCACACAGATTTTCTGTAGAACTTTTCCATGGCAATTTTGTTTCATTTTTAAGTATACTCCACCCAATCCAGCCCTCGGGCTTTTTAGTGGTATCTAAAAGTGATTGGATAATTTTATTCCTCAATACAAAACCTAAAGTCTTATCAATATCTACAAAGACATAAATATTAATGTTCTTAGCAGCCTTTATAAACTATGCTTGGCCTAAAATAAAAGAAAAATCTGGACATTTCATAAGAATTCCACAATTAGCTCTTTTCACACAACATTTCCATCACATGAAACTGGAAGGTCATATAATACATGCAATTTCATAGTCCTTGGTAGAATCTGAGTATCCAGTATCACCATAGTGTAACTGCAGCTCAGCTGACTTTTGTATAAATGTTATTTATGTCTCATTTTTAGGTTTACCTACAGAAGTATCTTCATGAACAGAAATCAAATTCTTATCCTTGTATTTTCAATTCATCCTTTTGGGGCTGCATAAATAAAATATTGCTGTCTTAGCTTACAGAAGCTTACCACTAGTTTTGAAGAAAAAGTGCCTCATACAGGCAACTCCCTGGACACCCTGTTCCAGGACCTGCGGCATAGGCATATCCAGCAGAGTGACCAACGACAACAGAAAATGTGAAATGAAGAAAGAAAAGAGATTATGCTTCATCCAGCCTTGTTTGACCAATATGTTGAAGAAAATAAAGGTATTTTCTAGCATAAAATTAGTTCCTAATAGAAAATGAAAATATTGGAACTAATGGAAAAATGGATGCATTAGCAAGTACTAATAAAACATTAACTTTTTTCTTTTTTATGGGTTTTAAAATAACTCTTCTATGTTTTCTACCATTAATGTTCATGTTTCAATAGCAAACTACAGATGTGCAATTTCAAACAAAAGAACGCAATGTCCTGAAATATAAGTGCTGATAATGCTGTCCTGATGCACAGTCACTCTGAAAGTATCTCCTGTTTGTTGACTGACAAAGGAAAAAGCAGGCAGCTTTCAGATTGAGTAACTTCCAAGATATTTTTAAGTAAATGTTGCAACTTTTTCTTACATGATCTGCAATTAATGTCCAGGGTTTTCTTTGTTTTAATATTAAAGATTCCAAAGGGAAAAACATGCCAACCAACTTTCCAGCTTCCAACAGCAGAGAAGCTAGTTTTTTCCGGATGCTCAACTACTCAAAGATATAAACTAACTTTCTGCGGAGTGTGCTTGGACAAGAGGTGCTGCATTCCTAACAAGTCCAAAATGATCACTGTACAGTTTGAGTGTCCCAACGAAGGTTTCTTCAGGTGGAAGATGATGTGGATAACATCGTGTGTGTGCCAGAGGATTTGCAGTGCTCCAGGAGATATATTTTCCCAACTCAAACTCCTATGACAAATTACACCATTGACTGTAACACATGGAGTGCAACAGCACATTCACACCCTGAAGAGTGAGCATAACTCCGTGCCACAGCAGTGTTTATAATGAAACTACAGAAGTGAATATTCACTCATTTATTAAATAGTACCTGTAAAACACCAGAGGGCATATTTTTAAATGTAACTGTTTTTACATGGGGAGATACATTCCTGAGGATGTATCCAACATTAGCAGTGCTCAAACAAGAACTCTTGGTGACTGTGAAAGGTACAGCAAGAGGGCTTCATACCCCAGTGTAACAAGCTTTTGCCTACAAATACAAATAGATGCTCCAACCTCTTGGGAAAAAAATTGCCCTGTAATACTTCATCTATCATTCTTCATTCTTAAATTAACATTTTCTGCTATACATCTGAAATAGTAAAACACATCAATGCTGAAACATTGAAACAGAAGTTGTCAACTTCAATCTCAGACTGCTTTTTGCAACAGACAGTCTTTCTCTAGTGTTATGGATACAAACACTGGATGTGCAAAGGAACAAATAAGTGGGCAACTGCAGATAATAGATGCAAGACTTAAGAAAATTTATAGTTTTAGAACATTTTCTCAAAAATGCTCTCAACAAATGTTATCACAATACTTTATTGGATACTTCTGGGCCTACACATTCAAAATTGTGCTTACTTACATGTCCACTCCAACTGTACTAGAAGGACTTCAAATTTCAAGAAATCAATCCATTCTGATCTGTAACAGCTCACTGGCAAGCAACTGGAAATAGCTGTACATTCTATTTTGTAAAAATTCTCACTATAATATAAAAAGCTGCTTGATACCCCGATAATTATAAATATTAAAACATCTATTTTACTTGCATTCTTTCAAGGCTATAAGCATTTTTCTCCAAATGGTATTAACTTCATCATAAGTGCATGTTTTGCTCAGAGGTATTCTGTATTATCTCATTATCAAGTGCAACTCAGCATTCATTAATATGAATCATTAAAATATTAATTAATATTCCAAGCATAATACTTGAAACAAAATTTATTTTTTAAAATTTTCTGTTATTGCTGATTTTGGTATTAATTGAGAATCCTCTAATATAGTTAACTACAACACAGGAGCAGAAATACCAAAATGAGGAACATAGCTTAGAGCATTCTGAAATGTCTACTGCAAAGTGTAAGAAAGCAATTTCATTAGAGACTTGCTTTCATCTTTGAAAAGACTACATGGGCTTTTCTTCTCTTTGCAGTTGCTTGTTAAAAACTAAATCTAGCAATGGTGATCCTTCCTTGATGCAAGACCAACCTTTAGTTTACTGGAAGTTGAAAGTCTGAGAAAATAATTACATTTTTGGCTGCTATATGCAACCTCTCCTCCTATTCTTCACAGCATATTGTGTGTCAATTTACTCCACAGTTAGGATTACTGTCCTTACTGATACCAGCCACAATTAGGTGCCTTCAAATCTTTCTCACAGGCATGGCTCCCCACTTAATGATCACTCTTGAGGAAAGGATGCTGTTGTCCTGGTTCTACTTTGGAATTACAATAGCCAGGCATGCTGAAAGTCATGCTGGTTAACTGAAGTGGCTGGATGTTTAGGAAAAGTGCTTTTTTGTTGTTATTGTTTTTAAAATCAGTTCTTCCTTCTTTAAACAGCTATCTTCAGTCTTGAAGGATCTATTCTAGGCCCACCTTTTGTAGCATCCAATTCATTGTACTCTTCTATTAGGTCAGACAAAGAGGATATAGCTTCTGAAAAACAGCTTTGCTCCATCCCATCTATTTGCAGATAATGGTGAAGGTGAGCCTAAGAGGATAAAAAAAAAAATCAGTGTTATCCTTTTCTTGGTATTTGATTGCTTTGGCTCAGTAAATACCAGTTAGCCTGTACTGAAGGGGGGGGAAGTGCAAGCAGTGTTGAAATGGCACTTAGAGATTTATATGACATTCCTTGTTTAAACACTCGGCAAGTTTGGTAACAATCCCCTAGTGAATCACAGTCGATATTACCGACTTCTTAAAACCCATCTTTTCATATTGCATTCTTGGGTACGCCAGACCAACTGTGGATTGGGTTTACATGGTAGGGTTTTGGCAGCAAGGGGAGTGCAGGGCTGCAGGGGTGGCTTTTGTGAAAAGATAACAGGAGCTGCCCCCATGCTGAACAGAAGCATCCCAGCCAGCTCCACTATGGACCTGCCACTAGCCACAGCCGAGCCCACTAGTGATGCTGGTAATGCCTCTGTGACAGCTGGGGGGTAAAAATGCTGCACAACAGTTGTGACAGAAGACTCAAGAAAATGTGAGAGAAACAGCCCTGCAGACACTAAGATCAGCAAAAAAGGAACAGAATTCTGAGGCTGGGAAGAAGGCAGTGGAATGGGGGTGAAGGCGTTTTCAGTTTTTTTTTTTAGTTCTTGCCATCCAACTCTACTATTACTGGCAATAAATTAGTTTAATTTTCCAAATGCCAAGTCTGTTTAGCCCATGACAATAACTGGTGGTTGTTCTCCCTGTCTTTATCTTGACCCACAAGTTTTTCACTGTACTTTTCTCCTGTCCTGCTGAGGAAGTGAAGTGAGAGAAAGCTTGGTGGACTACAAGGTTTAGATTAGATATTTAGAAGAAATTCTTTACTGTGCACTGGAACAGGTTGCCCAAAGAACCCGTGGATGCTCCATCCCTGCAAGTCTTCTTGGCCAGGTTGGATGGGGCTTTGAGTCACCTGGTCACACAAATAAAACCCTTGGGCTGTTAATTATAAACAGTCTCTTCACAACACTAAGATCTGGGTTTCAATAATACAAGATGCTAATGATTAGTGACTATGGATGTTATAACGATAAGAGTTGCACCTTTTTCTTGTAGAGCTTCATAAATCTGTCTTTGAGTTCAATGAAAGTCGGTTTTACACAGGTGTTGTTTGCTAAAGCCAGAAGGGAATGGGAATGACCCACAGGAGGTACTGAACACAAACCAGTTTTCCAGCCCTCTTGATTCCAGGAGACGAAGTGCAGAGAAGGCTTCAACCTGTGATACAAAAATTTAATTAACTAAGGAATATAAAGAACACAAAGGCTAACAACTAACAGTTTCAACTAGCAGTCTGAAAGATTAACATTTAAGCACCCAGGATTAAGGAGGACAGTTATAACTATCACTGTGAATAAGATATTTTAGACTTCAGACTAAACCACTGCGTCTCTATGTTAAATTTAATTTGCAAAAATCAATTGTGTTTTGTTAATTTAATGCATCAAGATCTGAAAAGTGAAGTTACAAGTACCTGGTTTCTATAAAAGGGACTGGAAGCACTCTGAGATTTAGTAAAGGGGCAGATTAATACTTTGTGAGGGTAATCAGTCTACCTGTAGTTTTGAAATAAGTAAAATACTTTAGATTCCCAGAAATATTCCCCATGCACCCCGTCTGCCTATAAATTCCATTTTGCCTGCCTTTCCTGTTACATCTATGCAGCTCAATACTGTTAAAGAAAATGGGTGCTAACACAACACAGAGTTGTTAAAATAAAGATTATTTCCTACCTATGTGAAAGTAACTTATGTGTTTCTGCTCAGCAAAAACAAACTTCTACTACAGAACTCATTACTCCAACATCCTTTGCTGTTGGGAGACCCCTGAAAGAGTTTTTTTTGCAATTTTGAGGAAGACAGGAGCAGCATCTCCCTTTATTTGAAAATCCAGGAATGATGTTTTTTCACTCATTACATAAGTTAATTATGTTTTCTTCCCTTCTAAAATTAAGAAAAGGAAGTTGGAGTAAACTGATTTGGTATTGAAACTGTTCAAATGAAAAGCTGGAATGCTCTGGACAACTGCCAATTTCTGTACAAATCCATCCCATGACTACTCTGTGTGGTATTACAAACCTTTCAATATTTCTGCGAAGGTCTGAAACCTGCACATTTCCTCGAACAAGAAGTGCACAGGCCAGGTAGAGGCTGTGCTTTGGATCTGCTTGAATTAGTTGATGATCTCTGCTAAACGCATCTGAGAACATCTGATCCAACCTGGGTGAAAAGAAAACAGTTATCTACTCTTACTAAAGTAGGATACAAAGGTTCTTCAGAATGCCCACCTTCAGTGTTTAAAAGTTCATAAAATCCTGGATAAAGGTACATTTAACCCAGGACCATAAATAATAGGAAAGATTCAAACCTTTATATGTACGTATGTTGGTAATAGAGTTTTTAAAAACACACTAGATCCATTTTTTCCTCAACCACAAATTACAAGCCACTGTTGAATCAGAGAAGTTGCCTTCATAAAGGCAATTTGAGGCCAATGGTTACAAAGTCTTAAAATTATGTAAAAGGATTTAACTACTTGGGGTTCTGGTTATGTGGCAATTTGAGTGAACAATCTCACTGGGAAGGATCTGACAAGGGATATCAAAGTGCTGACCCATACAGAACTGATTATCTGCATGTTACACTTCATTATTAAAAAGGATCAATGAGTCATAGAACTGTATTAATTTTGATTAATGATTTGGGAAAAGACAGGCTATATCTACTTGCCTAGTCTACTTATTGTAATTTTATCACACATGACTGCTTTAAAAGATGACACTGCAGATCATATTCTTTCTCTCTTCACTTCCTTAACCAAGTTTTTCACTGTACTGTGGGATACCAAAGATGGTGTTCTGTGGACTCACAACATCTAAGTTTTCTTTCCACTTGTTCCAAATACTGTACATTTATAATCTCTATTTCTTTTTTTCTTATATCATCTCTGCCACAATCTGCCTATTACAAAAAAATAAAGGGGACAAAAATATTACTGTTCCCACTTCATTCTGAAACATCTTTGAGCACTTCCTCATAGTCAGCTACCTTCCCCCTAGCCCTGTATCATATCATCAAGGTATGTTCTCAACAGATCTGACTGTCGCAACTTGGAAAATAAGTGTGGTCCTGCCCTCTTCTCCACTCTGCATACTTCCATCACTTACCCTTAGCTGTCTCTACCACTATTTGTCTCTATCTCACTCTTGCTGACTGAACATAATCCACCAAACCCAGTAAAATCTATTTTAACTGGTAATTTTTCTGCTATGTCAATGGGATAAATATCTCACAAAATCTGACACATCAGCTTATCATTACAAGATGTTAAATAGGCTCACTGCCCTCACTGCATCTCCAGACTGAATTAAGATAAATACTGAAGTAATTCCCCAAAGAGTCTAGTTAATCCCTTGTTTGTCTTTAGAGTATTTTGTCAGTCCAGTGCAAGCTGTTACTCAAAAAAACTTGTGGTGTGGGTTCTAAGTAATACATTTTCCCAACAGAAACACTTCCAGCAGAGATCAAAAGCATGTCAAGTTTACTGGCTCAACCATTACATAGAAAGGGGACAGCAGATGTTCCATAAATCAGCAGGACTAATTTGAAAATGTGGCAGATATACAAGTTTCAGAATTTCCACCCTTAGTTTTGCTACAGAATAGAATTTTAAAATGAAAACTATGGAAAAATCAGAAATTAAGCTTTAAATGTGAAACTCCAATAATATTTTTTCTTACCTTCTAGAAGGAACATTAACATCTGCCAGTGTATACAGAGGAGTCAAGCTTGAAACCAAATAATGAAGTCGAGGAAATGGAACCAAATTCATGCTGATTTCATTAAGATCCATGTTTAGGGAACCTTCAAATCTAGCAGAGCTGAAAAATTAACAAATTGCTATGAAACTGATACAAACGAAGTACATCACTTCTATAAGGTAAAATTCCATGAAATCTATTTTCCAGCTGTTCTGTACAATAAAACTATAAAACAACACGGCATTCAAGCAAGTGTTCAAGTATAATTACAAAACTTTCACATCTGGCAATAACAGTGCTATGTCTTACTTATACTTCTCATTAAAGAAAAGTAAGTTACCAAGAGTGATTCCTTGTTCCCCAACTGGAGTCTTTAGCATTGATTTATTATCATTAATAATGTTTAATACCACTAAATACTGGTTAATTAATACCAGATGGTTAATACCAGTTAATTATTACCACTTTTACTAAACAGGCTATAGTAAAATACATGTGACTTAGCATTCCTGACAAGCTGTTTAAAAGAAAAACAGGCCAACCAGAAGTATAAAGCATATTTCTGGCAGCAATAAACAGTTTATGAGCACAAATGATCTGACAATATTTACAAAATAATGCCTAGAAAGGCAAACCTCTGTGGGTTCCATTAGGCATTTGTAAAAGACAATTTCCTTCTGCCTATAAATTTACCTCAGGTTTAAGATTATCATGGCTAAAGCAGCACCACTACAATCTGAATACTTCCAAGTACTTTAGCATTTAGTAACCAGTTCTTATAAAGAGAAGACTCATATTGTAATATGAGTAATTAATGTAATTAATATTACTCAAGTTGATGCAGGCCTGCATATTTACAGCACCCACCACCTCCAGCAATCCTACTTTGTTACAGAGGAATAACCTGTAACTTTACCTTTTCAGGTTCAGTCGC
>NW_005054306.1:4597847-4622629 GCF_000277835.1 Geospiza fortis
GCGATGTTATTCATTGCATCAAATGGCTTCTCAGGCAGTGTTTTTGCACTGCCTGCACTTGATGTTACTAAGCTGTTCTGCTTCACGGTTGATCCTAACTTCCCAGAATTGATCATCTGATGAATTTTATTAACTATCTCAAACAGAGACTTTGAAAGAGAGGAAAAAAAAAAAGCACAGAAGTAGTCTTGAGTACAGAACTTAGAAATTCAGTACCACACATTTAATTTCTAATAATCTTGAAAGCTCAGACATTGTACTGTTAGGTTAAAGAGTATACCTTGATACATCTAAGTCCAACTTTTGAGCAATTCCAGTTGACTGAAGTGCTTCTAAGTCTGTGCCTTACATATCACAAATATATACACAGCTTGACTCAGAAGTTTGAATTTTATTCAACTATTCAAAATGCTTATGAAAATTTAAAGAGCAGTTTTAGAAGAGAACACCTGTGAAGCAAAAAAATGTAGTTTCTAACTAAATTTCACTTTTTCTTGCTTTTTTCATAAACAAACAGCAAGACAGCCACCAAAGCTAGATTCAAATGAGTCTAGCACTTTGCAAGGTCAGGTATATCTATGATTCCCATACCACTAATCAGCACAGCTAAGCTTGTTGGAATCTGGAGAGACCAGAGGTCCTTGAAGCACAATACTATGCACAAATTGATTGTTAAAAGAATTGAAAACACTCTAAGTAAATAGAAGCTTTTCACTGTTTACCTTGAAATAGACATGAAAAAATTCACTCTACCTTCGTTTGAAGGAGCAGAGCAACTTTTTAGTGATACCCACGTTCATTTCAAAAGCTTGCAAGTGACTTAGAAATTAAATTATTACTTTAAAAACTGAAATTATGCTTTTGGAGATTTTGGTATGCAAATCAGTACTGAAAAGGAAGAGACATTTCCACATTCTAATAAAAAAAATTACATAAATAGAATATTATTTCTTACTTCATTCTCTATTGGTAGCACACAGTCTGCATGTTCATTAAGCTCCTTCATAGCCAGAACACTGTTATATGGAGAAGTAATAACGTCATCTTCACCAGAGGGATAAACTGAAGTAACAAATCTATATACTTCTGGGAATTCCTCCTCAAGCAAGTTTAGTACAAAAGTTCCAAGACCAGATCCTGTCCCTAATTATGAATGAAGACAGAATGAGAGAAGACAGGTTCCCCACATTATCTTAGGCTCTACGACTCATGTAGGAGACATACAACTTTTCAATTATATATATTAATGAATATTTTCTGAAGCATTTGGCAGACAGTAGAGGGTAATCAAATCTAATTAAAGCAGGAAGGTTTGTCCCAGACAGGAAATTAAATATGTAATAAAATTATTGCCCACTGTATGTCAGTCAGAATGAAGAATACAGTCTCAAAAATTTCTGCAAACCAAAAAGTCCTACAATGTAACAAACATTTTTCTGACCTAGTATTTCTACTTCTTATTTTGAATTCTTTAATTTGAATTATGAAACACAACATTTGCTTAAAAGCATTGAACTTCCCCAAACAATACTATTTTTGTTTTAGGGTTTCTTTATAAAATTTTCTCATTCTTCTGTAAAAACAGAGCTGCCCCTTCCCCCCAGCACACAGGCTTTTTTCCTCATTAACACTAAGCACCCAGCCCCGAGTCCAAAACAGAGAACTGAACTGTGGTCTTTTTCTGAATATTCAGCTACATTCTCAGTGGCAGACAATTTAATCTATGAACAAGACAGCAGTTTTCAGAATAACAGAAACAGTACCTCCAGGGTCTCTGAAATTAAGCCACAAAAAAGGCCTTTGATAAAATCCTTGCTTCATATTTACAGCTATTTTCTGTGTCTTTTTCCACATTATAACCAGTTATAATACATACTGCTCTCAGATTTCTGGGGTAGGAAGGCTTAATGGCAATGCAATAATGACAAAACTTATACCACAAAGGATTCTTCCTTTTGGCTTATTAACTAACTAGATCAGATTCAAGAGAATTATGAGGAAGGAAAACAGAAAAACAAAGTTTTTCCAAAGTTAAGCAACTTCAGAAGTCTCCTTCAAAGCCTTTTGGAAAACTTTTTCCCCACAATTAAAATGATTATGACAATGCTGTTGGTGTTCAGAGGTCACCGACCCTTCTTCTGATCAGTAATACCTCAGTGTTTGTCTTTGGTACCTGTCTTGACCTACTCACTGCCTCATCTTTTGAATTTTAGCTGCATTTTTGTTCTGGGTAGCACATCAGAGCTCCTCAGTGCTCTAATAAAACTAATGATAAATAATTACAGGTCCATTTAATTGTACTATGTTAATTTTTTAAATCTGCATTCTGATTGATGTAGATAATTATACTGATTTTCTTTTCAAGATCCATGTATTTTCTTTTTTTCATTTGTAGCTACTGCAGTCATACTCCCCATAAAAAGATTACTTACCACCTCCCATGGAATGAATTATAAAGAAACACTGTAGACAGTCACAATGTTCAGCAGTTTTTCTCAGCTTTTCCACTATGTTTTCCCGGTACTGACGGCCGTATATCTTATGACCTACAGCCCTGAGGATATGAAAAGTACTTTAAAACCTCCCCCCAAAAAAACCAAATTTTAAATTTTTAATTTTAAATCCTTCTATGTGACATTTTAGAGTTCAGGGTCCAAAGCTGGGTGCAACACCTCATCTGTGAGAGTTTCTAAGTTGTGACTACATATTAGCATATGGGAGTCAGAACATGGTTTTAAACTGGAGGATGCAAAGAGGCCTAAGTTCACAACTTTGGAGTATACACTTATTATTCTGTACTGAAAAGGAAATAAACTCCCACGCTGGACAATCCAGTTGTAGTAATGAAAGCTACACAGTCCTTAACAATAAAGATATCCCTACGTAATAAATGTGCAGATAATCGTTTGAGTACTACGCAAGTCAGCTGCTACTAGTAACAAAAACCGCCCAAACAGCTCATTTTCAACACACTTGTCTGCTAGATGGTAAAGTTGGTAGATGGTAAAGACTGCTTCACTCTCCATATTGCACTCACTTTTGGTACATTTGCTGGTGATTTGCTTTCCAGTGTTAGTGCACTGAATATTATTAGAGCACTGTAAGGTCTCTGTAAAAATCTGGAATTCATTATGTTAACCAATTTTTTTCTGAATTTTTCTTTTGGTAATGTAGTTTATAATGCACAAAGTCAGACTCTGCTTAGAAATCAGAAGTGCATTTGTTCATATATCTCGTTCCACAGTAGCTGCACAGTCTCAAACTAGATTATGGCTTCGAATAAGCAATGAAAGCAGCTGAATGCCAAAGAAATAAAAATAAAAAGCATGCTCTTTTTTAAAGAAAATCAAAAAAGAAGAAAAAAGAGACAAAATTATATATCAGCAGAATTATTCTTCTGTAAAAGCCTTTTCAAAGCCCTCCTCCAGGCAACAGTGACTCCAAGTTTGCTGGTAAAATGCTGCAGCTCTCCAGGTGCAGAACGAAAGCTATGGTTTTCATTTCCCCTTTCAAATGCCATCTAATTAGCTGCTAAGAAATGTGTTCTAAAGAGGTTCTCACCAGTTGTTTCCTGAACCAGAAACATCTGTGATAAGCTGCTTGCTATCAAACACATCCCTCAATGGTCCCTGTAGAATTTCATTTACCACACCCTCCTCCATGTCAATCAACAGTGCCTTCGAGAATGGGAAGAATTTAAATTCAGTCAGTAACCAAACCACCCTTGAAATAATCACACAAAGAAATATGAAATTATTGACAATATGAAAGGAATTCTGTTTTTACTCTGCTTCACAGAAACCTTTTCCCACCCTAGTTGTTAACTAGGAGACCAACTAGATTCATCTTAGCTGATTTGCTAGTTGTTTGATATGACTGCATTTCAGATGAAATTTTGTTAAAATTTTATAATGTTTTGTCCCACTACTTAGGAAAAAAAAAATTAAAACATTTTTTTGATTTCAAGTTTCCTTGCTTCTTAATCATTTAAAGTGGTTCAAAGAAATCCAACCCTTAGTTAATAATATCTGCAATAATTTTATTAAAATTCCAATGAGTTACTCAACAAGACTGGCAGCAAAGTGCATTACTGCATTAATAAAAGTTAGTATTAGAAATTTTACTTTCAAAACAGTATTTAAACCTGTATGCAATTTTAAGAACTTCATAAGAATTCCCACACAGTTGGACATAAATATTCAATGTAGAAAGAGTGACCTTTATAGACTGCCTTACTCGTGCTTTTAAAGAGCAGATTTTTCCTTTGTAAATATCAGGACCATTATCACCACTTCTGAAAAAAAGACAAAAAAAGACAGAAAAATCAAAGATCATATTTGCAGCACAAAATATATACTACAATAAAATTTTATCTCTTATATATTGTGTTTGGAGGACTATGACAATGCAAACAAACAGAAACACCCTGAACATGCTGCTAAAAGACCTCATAATTCCTCTAATTCCACAATTCCAGGACATGAACTCAATCAGAACTATCCTAAACATTACTTCAAGAAGCTGAAAGATAAGCATAAAGTTTACTGTCAGATACAGCCTCTGCTTTGTAACAATTCCACAAGCACTGCCAAAACTGGAAAGGATTATCTTTTATTAGCATGTGATATGTGTATCCACATCAAACAATGGAAAACAGCTCCCCATGAGTGTTTCGGTGGGGGCAGTACAACACTGTGCTTGTGCTCCAGGTGTGAAAGCTCTGTAACTGCACCAGCACAGTGCTGGGCTTGACTTATTCTGCTTCTTATGATTTAGCAGTTCAGAAATCCTACTGGGCTGACACAGCTAAATCCTCCTTCTTTCCCAGGACTGGTTGTACTGAGCCAACACAGCATACATTATGTTAACATTTTTTCCCACTCAAATAATGAGATACTATGGTCTGGCCAAACTATATTCAGCACAAGGGGGACAAAAAGGCAGGGATACTGGCAGACTGATCTTATTTCCTCTCCCATTACTTACCTAATCTGGGACTGGCCAAGCCTAAATTTAAAGTATGTCTTAAGATCACTCTACATTTAACCACTATTACATTCACAAAACATCAGCTAAAATTCAGCACAGATGTTCTGAGCCTACTGAGTCCCATCAGGAACAAGGGGAAAAGAGTACAGTGCTGCTCTGGATTACTCAAGAATTTTCCAACTTGTCACTCAAAGATGGTCTCTAGACATTTCTCATGAGGTGAGCAGCTCACAGCAGCCTCTAATACTCATGTGATTCCTCTAGCCTACACAACACCTGCAGGACTACACTATAGCACCAGTAAATCCTCCTAGAGAATTTCTCTTCAGGGACTAACAAAATTCAAAGAGGAAATAAAACCAACCCCAAAACAACATTTATTTTTCTTACTGTTGGCTTTGTGGCCTTTCATCCCAGATCAAACCTTCAATCACTTGGATTCAATTGCTGAAAAAAAGTTCCAACCTTCCTAGAGTGATGGGATGGCTTGGGTTGGAAGCGACCTTAAAGACTGTCCAGTTCCAGCCCCCCTGCCATGGGCAGGGACACCTTCCACTAGACCAGGCTGCTCAGAGAGAAAACAGATGTTCCTATTGCAGCCAACCTGTCAGTTACAAATTTGGTGGCCTCATCTGGCACATACAGAAACAGACATTTTTTATGATCCAATTTTCTTGATTAAAAAAGAAAAAGAAGTATTCTTGGAAATACCCATATGAAATGACAGTAACAAACTTCAATACATTTGCAATGCTCTTTCAAAGAGGTTAAAAAAAGCAATTTGGAATTCAGTGCTCTTCTAGTCAAAATCACATTGCTGTACTGCAACCTTTTCATACAATGGAAGGAAACAGAGGTTGGTCAAATGTTTTTTTATTAATTAAAATGCAACAGGCTATCCCAAGTACACATTTTCTTCTTGCAAAGTGCAAGGATTTTTGTAACTGGAAAAGTAAGAGATGACTGAATGGTTTTAAGGTATGAATTGGTTAACTTATAAAAAACAATTATAGACAGTACTCTGGGTAACAAAACAGTCAGACAAATAAGACTTTTAAAAATGTCAGTTTTCTCTGACTATCTTATATACAATTTCTGTATCAACTCTTCAAGAAATGCTGCTCAGTTGGTATTCAGAGGGCACACAATCTGATTGTTATCTGCAGTGGCAAAAGCCATCAGATCCTGACTGTCCACTTCTGGTACAAAAGGAAAGGAAAACAAACTAACACACCTTCAACACATTTAACTACTGAAGTATATAGAGATAAAGTGGAAATGCAAAGATAAGGTTTTGAGAAGAATATAAAAAAGCAAAATCTCTTTCTAGTACAAGCTAAATATGACTTAAAGGAAACTATAACTTAGGTTAAAGGAAGATACTACAAGGGCTGATCTACCATGTTAATTCATGAACTGTTTGATAAAAACTTACCTTGTATCTACATTCCTAAAGAAACTGCTTAAGGCTTCATCATAAATTCCTTTCTGAAAGGAAACAACACAAAATGATGTGTAATGTCAAAAATTCTCAGTGCTTTTTCATGGAATAATTTAAGTTGGCAGGGACCTCTGAAGGATACCTGTCAAACCTCACCACTTGAAACAGAGTGAACATCTCTGTTGAATCCAGCTAGTTCTAGTCATCTCCAAAAAGAACATTTTGTTGAAACATCAGCTTGCTATTAAAAACTGAGAGAACATAACTAAGAATTTAATTTTTCAGCACAAGATTAAGCAACTGTAGTAGTTTACGCAAGACCCCAATGCAATGATTAAACTGAAGAGCTGCTCTTCAGCTGACTCAGTTCATTACTGATACAACCCTCATTTCATCATGGGTTCCATGCCTGTGATACCAATGCCCATGGAGTTCTGCAAAGAGGACAGCACAATCACACTGATTCCTGAACTCCCTGCCAAGGGGTTCAAGGGGTTCAATGGCAATTACTTATCCCAACATAAAACTAAAGAGATCTGACATGTTGAAATACCTTAAGTGCTTTATAGTCACAGCAAGAAAAGTGTGATTTTGTTCAGGGTACTCAGCACAATCCTATGCCCTCCTCATGTTGCTATTTTGGTCAGTAAAACTGTACAGCAAGCCATGGCATAAGCTAACATGGAAAACAATGGTGGGCTTTGGGGGTGTCCTCTTTTGCTTTACTGCCAGTGGCAAAGTACCAGCACTGAACAGCCCTCACTGTGGTGTTAACAGCCTCAGACCTGCTAATGCCTGGCTGTAGGCAGACACATTGAGTTTCTCAGGGTGCAAATGCTGGAGAAAGCTGGCCAGAATTAGTGATCACAGAATATTCTGAGTTAGAAGGGACCTAGAAGGAACACAGAGTCCAACTCCTGGCCCTTCAAAAGACACCACAGGAATCACACCATGTGCCTGACAGTGTTGTCCAAATGCTTCTTGGGCTCTGACAGGCTTAGTGCTGGGGAGTCTGCTCCAGTGTCCAACCACTCTCTGGGTGAAAACCCTTTTTCTAATACGTAACTCAAATGTTCCCTGACACAACTTCTGGTCATTCCTTCAGGTCCTGTCACTGGTCATGACAGAGGAGAGATCAGTGTCTACGCCTCCTCTTCCCCTCAGGAGAACATTGCAGACTGCCATGAGACCCTCAGTCTCCCCCATGCTGAACAAACCAGGTGACATCAGCTGCTCCTCATATGGTTTCACCTCAAGACCCTTCACTATCCTCGTGGCCCTTCTCTGGACGCTATCCAACAGCTTAATGTGTTTTTTTCTTTTTTTTTTACATTGTGGTGCCCAGAACTGCCCCCAGCACTCGAGGTGAGGCCACCCCAGTGCAGAGCAGAGCGGGACAATCCCCTCCCTTGCCCAGCTGGCCATGCTGAGCCTGATGCCCCCAGGACACCACTGGCCCTCCTGGCTGCCAGGGCACTGCTGACTCATGTTCCACTTGCCATCGACCAGGACCCCCGGGTCCATGGCGCTGCTTTCCAGCCTCTCATTGCCCAGTCTGTCCCTACATCCAGCGTTGTCCCATCCTAGATGCAGGATGCGCTAATCCCCGTTAAACTTCACACGGCTGGTGACTGCCCACCCTCTGATTTAACAGGGTCTCTTGAGAGTTAACCTTACGTTTTGTTTTCATGATTAGTGAAACGGCACAAGAAGCCGGGGGTGGTTGTGCTCACAGTGAAGCGCCCTTGGTTTCAGCAAACAAACACAGCGCTCTGCAGCCACAGCGACGGACGCGGGCGGCAGCGAGGGCGGCTCGCCCGGGCCGGCGGGGCAGCGGCGCCCTTACCTTGTTGACGGCGGCGTGTTCCCGCAGTGCCAGGTCCCAGAAACGGCATCCCACCTGGTTCCCGCACTGTCCCACTGCAAAGGGGAGAGACACGGCTCAGGGACGGGGAGGGGGCGACGGGAGGTCCGGGCGCCACGATCCCCTTACCCTGCACCACCACCGACTGGGTCATGGCAGAGCCGCCGGCGCAGGCCTCTTTCGAAATCAGCGCCCGGAAGCCGGGGGGAGAGCGGGGGGGACAGCACGGGGGTGTGGTGAGATTTTCAGGCACTCGGTGAGTCTGAGGGGGACCCGAGAGGGGCTGCGGGGTCTCGGCTGAGGCCCAGATACAGGAGGCCTGACAAAAGCCTAACATAAAGTGTCTCTACGGGAGAGCAAAAGTATTTCCATACACTACAGTTCATTATCCTTTATGGATAAAATGTTGCAATAAAGAAGCGCTTTATTTTCCCCAAATACATAATTCAGGGAGATAGCGTGAAATGTGTGAAACGGTATGAAAATACAAACTAAAAATTAAATGAAAAAGCGTCCATTTGGAAATGCTGTAATGTGCCTTCCCACCAGGCTTGCACATTAAGCTCAGTTTCATAATGTGCATATAATTGTCCGCAGTGAAAAAACAAGGAGTGTAGAGATGCTGTTGTCTCAGCATGGCAAGGCTGGTCCACAACACAGCTCGGCTGCAAAATCATGGAATCCTTTAGGTTAGAAAAGACCTTTAAGACCATCAAGTCCAACTGTTAATCCAGCACTGCCAAGTCCAGGACTAAAACAGTAAAGAATGTGGGACATGCAAAGCTTGCAGAAAGCTGTCTTGTGACACAGATGGCATTTCTGCTTCCTGTGGGAGGACAAAAGCAATTCCATGCAACCCAGTCCATTAAGTTTTATGGCTAAAACCTTCCAACAAAATACTCCTTTTCCAAATAGATTATTTGTAATGCTGGTGTGCAAAAAAATCTGTTAAATAAAATTTTTAATCCTTTTTTTGCTCCTAGACATGACCTGGTAGAGATTAATTGTAGGTCTACAGAAAAATAAATTTGTAGTAAATGACTATTAAAAAAAGCAAACAAACAAACTTTCCTGGAAAGATTATGTATATATTGCAGCAAATAAAATATTGTACAATATGCATTATATACAATAAATAGATACACAGAGTAAATTTGTGAAACTTAATTGAAATCATGTTGTTCTTAAGAATAAGTACTGAGTGGCCCAAGCTTACTCAAGTGTCACGTATGAAATGTGTGAAAAGGACCGATGGCTTTAGTGTTATAGGCATGTTTAGCATGAATAGAGTGCTACTGCTTCAAACATGTCTTTTCTATAAACTAATCACCAGTGTAAAACTACATGAATATTAAACAGGAAAATAGGTAGTCCTTTCTCTCTGGACAGATTAGATGTAACCCATAACTTAATTTTGTTCCCTGTGTTTTTTTGAAGTGGTCTGAACTCGTAGGCTGTGCTCTGTTCATGTTATTAGATGTCCAACTGCTTCTATACTTCTTGTCTACTGTCATATCCCTAAAGTCTTCTCTTCACATATCTTCTCAGCCTTAATTAAGGTTAAAAGCAGTACAACATTGCTTATAAGCATTCTAATGCTTAATTTAAATTCTACAGAATCTCTTAATATTACTGTTTCTTACTTTCTTTCTTCTTGTGTAATTAGCTCCACTTTCTACTTTTTTTTTAAGTTAGTTGTAGTTTTTGTGTTCTATGTCCCATGAAGATTCAGCTTAGCCAGATTCACTCTATTGAACATGATGTTGCAACAAGACACTGTGAGCTTTGGCTTCCAGTGTTCTTTAAGTGGTCTGTGAAGGCAAATATAAAGTGATTATTCTCTTTGAGCTTGGAAACACCAAGAATTGTGAATTGACAACGGACTTATGGTAATATGTGTTTCTTACTCTTAATTTCTCAGTAACATTTTGCTGATGTGTTATACAGGAATGGTGTTCCACAGCTTTGGAACACAAATTGAATAATTGTATAAATAACTTACCATGTTTTTAAGTGGAAATGAATCTCCATGGACCACAGTGAATCTGTGAATAACCCTTAAATCCCACACTGTAACAAGAGTCAAAAGTGCATCACAAGTTAAATATGTGTGCTATGCTTTCACCATCTTTTTAATAAGTCATTTGACTATTTAGGCCACATGCTGCTGTAGGGAGAATACACTGGAATTTGAACTAATGTTATCCTTTGACTTACATTGTGACTTTGTTCACATATGAAGGTTTGTTGTTTGTAATTTTGATTTTTTGGGTCTATTTTTTGTTTGTTCGTCTTTTTTAATTTAGAATTGTTGTGTTTTGGGAAATTACTGTCAGGCTTGTAACACTTCATCTTTCATTTTTCTGTTCAGGTTGTTGTCCATACCCTGGGTTCTTGAGGAGAAGGGTATTCTCTACAAATCTTGAGGTGTAAGAGATAGAGGGGGCTGAGATCTCATTTAAATCCTCTATTTTGGAGCAGTTTCCTGAGCATTTGATCTTGAAATTGGTTTCTTTATTACATAGTCATGCAAATGTCCAATTTCAGAATATTTTGAGATACAGTGTAGTTGCAGCCCAGATTTAGATAATGGCTACAACAACACTTATTAAAACCTTGAAGGTGTCAGAGAAAAGTTATAATCTACTTAGAGTCAGTGCTCATTTCTTGTAGGCTTTCTGCTGAATTTAGATAGTTATGTTAAAAATGGAAATGGACAATCTGACAACGTAGCTCAGAACTTGAAGGTTTTTCCCAAATCTTTGTAGATGAAGGGTTTTGTACTTTGAAGATATAATTTTTAAGATAGATACAGGAGACAAATTGAATTCTGGGAAGATTTCTGCTTAGGCAGTTGGCTTCTCTTAAACACCAGCAGCCTTAAAATGTGTGCAGAGGTATGTGCAATATAATGCATCACACACTGGCTTTCTTTGGCACTTATGAAATGGTAATGTTAAAGGTCTATGTGGATGCTGGGGGCAGGGAAATTTACATTATTTTTTGCTCTCTCCTGAGTCTGCAAGTATCCTCTGGTTTATAGTGTTTTTCTTTGGAAACCCTGTTTTGCAGAGGGAAAACCCACACCTCTGAAGCCTAGAAGGGAAAATTGATGAAGACACCCTCCAAAACAGTGCTGTGTTTGATTAGCTGGTGATATAGTAAAGAGAAGTAAATTGAATAGTAGCAGTGTATGAATTTTAACTGTTTTTTATTCACATACTGTTTTAGTGTATTTTTAGTTTTCCATATATAAAGTATGCAAAGGACTGGTTAAATCAGAAAACTCATTCTTAAACATAAATCCACAGAACAAAACCAAATCACATTGCAGCAAATGTGGCTAAGAGAAATATTGTTTATTCACAGAGCTTGGATGTGGATATGAGAAAATATGCTTTGGTTTGAAGTAGGTGTGAGACAGAAAAACATTCTGAGTATGTGTGTACCAGTTAACATACAATGCTCCACTTAATACCAGCATTCACTAAACTCTGATGCTCTTAGGGGCCACAAGCATTTGCTATTCCTGGCCATCTCTGCTGAGCAGCTGCAGCCAACTCAAAGGGAATTTCAGTAATCCTTGTAACCAACCTATCTAAGCAGGGAATCTGCTGTTCTTTTCTCTCCAGCAACAGGGTCCTGGAGACCAGGGCCTGAGGAAGCTTAGCTCAGGTTGTGGTGTCATGAGCTTTTTTGAGCCTATCTAACAACTCACTGGCACTGGGAGGAGAGAGACTTCCTTTTTTACCCCTGCTCCCAACTGTACCACTCTGACACCACCCATGCAAGGCCTCTGTAACCACTGGGAACCCAGCTCACTGATCAGAGGATATTCGCCCTCAACACCAATAATAAAATATTGCTGAAGCGAAAGCCCTAAATTTTCTGTTCCATTTCTGAGTAGTAGCTGGGAGCAGGAAAAAAGCTGAGCAAGCATACTGGTTTTGGTGCCTGAGACAAAGATGGCATTTGAAGGCAAATGGATTTAGGGATCCATGCCTGAACCTAAGAGACTGCAGAGGGATACTTTTACTGCTTGCTTCTCAAGTATGAACAGTGGGCTTTGGAGTGAGGAAAAGAAGGGTCTATAGATCACTCCCCTGTGAAGGGGGTGTCTGTAAGCTTATAGTTGGAAAGGGAATCAGTCCTTGGAGCATATTGCCTGAGAGCTGCAGGGAAGGGAAAAGGAGATGTGTTCAGGAGAAGACAAGCAGAAGAGGAATGGGATTGAATGTATGAGCAGAGCTGACAAGGCTGGTGAAAGGAGAGGCTCCAGTAGCCGCACTATGTTGTTCCCTTACCACCCAACACTGGACTCCAGAGGCAAGTGGAGAGTCTGTGATGGGGTCCCAGCTGCTGAAGAGTTCCTGTGTCTGTGTATCCAGAGGTTGCAGTTCTTTATCCAGAGTAGGCCAAGTCTGCTGCAGTGTGTCAAAACCCTTTTTTCACCCTACTGAGAGTAGTAGGGAAGCTGGTGATTAGTGCTTATATATGTATCTTATTTTGGTCATTCTTCCATCTGTCCATGCTTTCAAGATCTTTGGATTCCAACTTTCATTTGTGTGTTTTCCAGATGAATTCTTATTAATTTTCAGTCTCTAGGGTGTTGTCCTTTATTTTTGCAATTCATAGTTTCCTGCTTTGCAGCTGGTCATGTTTTGAGTTGGTTCCAAAAATAATTTGCTCAGCAACCATGAAACTTTCATTACTTTATTCTTTATTACATTACTTTATACTTCAAAGAAAAGAAAGCTAAATGGCTTTGATTCCTTGTAGGTGATGATTGAAGGGACTAAGTTTTGCAAGTGACTTGTGTCTATTTGGTGTGTAAGCCTACTGTGAGTTGAACCCTACCATTAACTTCCATCTACTCTCTATGGTTATAACATAGTTCAGATTTGCAGCTCTTTGCCTTCTGTTTACATCTTCCTGTTTCACTCTTGGTTCCTCTGCAGCAGCATATCTTCTGAAGGAACCTGTTCCTTGTTTGAGGATTTCTGCTGTAAACTGAAGTCCTGCAGGAGTCTCACAGGGAAGTGATGTTTTTGTATGATAAGGGAGTCACCTGAAACTGTGACTGTGATTCTGCTTTCTACGCTTCATTTTTACTTGTGTAAAATTAGTGCAAATGAGATCACAATGAGATTGTGAATTTAGTGCTGTGTTGTATGTAAGTGCATTTAAAAATTCAGAGAAAAAATTTGAAATTTAAAATTGTCTCTAAGGCAAGCATTACTCTAAAATTACCTAGTTTAGGTAAATGAGTCTATATATAAAGCATCTGTCTTAAAAGATACACATCCTCTCTTCATATTGTGCTAGAACATATCCATGAAGTCTAGAAGTGGAATAAAAATTTTAATTTTTCATTGTTTGTAAGCTTACATAGTTAGTATACTCTCTTCCCCTCATTTCATTTGAGGAATATATAAATGAGTTGAATAGAAAATTAAAAATATACAGTAAGATCTTTTTACAGTATTTGCAGTGTGAATCTATAATCTAGTTTTATTCTTTAATGTGCATTAACAGATCTTTTTCTGTTGAAGAAAAGGTGACTAAGATATGGGATGAGATTATGTAGAGGATCTATTTTGAAAATAACATATTTAATATAATTTTAATTTATTTTATAATCTCATATTTTCATGTTAACAGACTGGCCACACATATACTATAAGAAATGGTAAAGCTCACTCTTGTGGTATGTTAAGAGAAGTGCAGAAGCAACAGCTTTCATTCTTCAGTGATTTTTGTTTGCGTGTAAATATTAGAAGTGACCCCCCTTCCTGCATTCTGTAGATGTGGTTGTGATATTTTCATTCTTCTTGTCTTGCTGGACATGGTTTCTTTTGTTCTGTTTTTCTTTCTGTGGTCTAAGGACCTTTTCAGAATTGATGCAGTGCACTGTCAGGCTGCTGGACAGGTATTAATGCTTACTGCACCACTAACCAAAGCTGCTTTACTAAAGCTCACTGGCTTTTCATCAATCATGAAGTTACGAATGCAGCCAATGAAGGAATTGCGTGTAGTCAGGCTTGATGTTAGCAGAGACTCTGGAAAAAGAAGATCAAAAAAATTTAATAAATAAAAGTTTAGAGCTTGTGATGGGCAAAATAATCAGTTTGGTAGCAGAACTTTGCTACTGAGTGCAGCTCTTCTGAATCTTCTTTTAAAATGTTTGGCCTACTGCCAGTGTCCTAGAGGCCATTAAAGTATGGTTAGTTATCTACAGTTACCTGAAACTCTTGATACTTTATTATCAACAGAGACACAATTTTGCATTTTTTGACAGCTACATTTTCTTTTAAGTAACAGAGTAGATGAGTTCCAGTGTCTGTTTTTGTAATTTAATATCACATGTATTGTAATCTGTGTCTGATTTGTTAGTTTGCCTTCAGTTGGCTGTATCTGGATGGCATTATTTAGTATTGTATCTTATTTGTTGTTGTGAAGTTCTGTGTAAGAGTTTCCTGTGCCAGCCTGATAATAGCATTATAGAGCCAGTGCATTGCTTTAGTATTCTATAATTAATGTAGAAATAGAAGGCTCTATTATGAAGCAGAACAGCATTTGCAATTACCCCTTTATATTACCTCTCTGGGAAAAGTTCTGTCCTAATAAAATTCCATTTTGGATTTAAAGAGTGAGCAGGCATCTGTGCATAGATTTTATTATTCCCTTTAGGCTCATTTTATCTCCTGGTAGCGTGGGATGGATGTGAACACCACGCACTCAAGCCAGTAATCCAAGATAAGCATTATAATGAATTTTGTAGTTAGAACTGTAAATGATTGACATGCAAGGCTCAGAGAAGTAATGCTGCATGTTTTCACTGAGAAATGTATGGGACTTGACTTAAAAATTGGATCACGTAGTGTTGATTACAGTTTGTATATGAACCCCAACAGAGTAGCTCTGTCTGTTGAATAAGAGAAGGAAATGTAGTAATCTTGGCCCATGCTACACAGATGGCCTGTGAGTCACAAATACACAGGAGCAGAAATCTGTCTAACAGAAACCCTTAGTAAGAAAAAGAATCTCCACATTTTATCTTGTGTTCAAGGGTGCCATTGCTTGAAGAAGAGGAAAGAAACCTACCAGCAACTAAACCTTGGGACTCCAGTTACAGCGACAGAGAGTTTCCAACCCCGTAAATAAATAAATCACTTCTTAAAAAAAGAGTTAGCCCACAAGGGAAGGGAAAACAGAAAAAAAAAAGAAATTTTGTTTGTTGTTGGCTGACTTCTCTAATGAATCTATACCTTGCCCTCCAGCAGCTGTGAATGTTTTAATTTCAATGAACCAGCACATCTTTTTCTTTGAGAACTTGAGGCAGAACATTTATGATCAGCTCGTGAGCCTTTGAATTTTACCAGGTTGTTCACATATTTTGTTCTTTTTTGAGATGAAAACTTAGTCTTTATGCTTTCTCTGGAAACAGGGCTGAAATCTCAGAACAATGTGCCAAAAAGATACCAAAAACATACCTGGTACACCTCCAATAAACACTGGCTCCCTGTGGTCCATTGCCTTTGGATTTAGTGGCCCTACCACATGGTTGACTTCAGAGTCTACGTCCAGCTGCACCACGTTTGCGTCTCTAATAACTGAAAGGAGAAGGAACAGGGATCAGCAAGAAGTGTGTGACATGAGTCTTTTAGGACAGACAGGAGTTATCTGTTTGGTGTGAGTAGTTGATTTAGTGGTTGCTAGATTGGGTGTGAGGCATCAGTGACAGTTTGTGAGTGGATTCTGGCACAGAGCAGGACCGATGGTAGATACAGTGGGAGCAAGGGTGCTTTTGGGTGGGGCTCTTGATCCCCAGCGGTGGCAGTGTTTAGGCTCCAGGTTATGAGCATACAATGGCTTGTGGCTTAAAAAAACTGTTGCCCAATCACTTCCATTTAGGGTATATTAGAATGCAGTGAGGCTTCTCCCTTGCTTGTGTGCCTGGATTTCCTTCAGAAGGGAAACAGAATGCTTGTGGAAAGGATGTAGGCTCAGATCACTTCTGCAGTGACAGTGGAAGACATTTGAAGGCCACATCTAGACAGGAAGATGAGGTGGTTCAAAGTACCCAGGAAATGCTTTTTGACTTTCAAAACCAGGAAAGAAGGATGATTGTCTGGCACAAAGCCAAAATTCCAGCTGTAGACATCTCTCTATTGTGAGTAAAAAGTTCCCCACATCTGTCTTGTTATTTGCCTTTTAAGGGCAGCATATACTGGTACCTATTGCATTTTATCAATTAATTTTAACCTCTAATTGGGAAAGGAAGACTATAATCTGGTATATGAATAAGGAAAGGTAGCCAGAATTTCAGATAGGCTGCTTTCTGTTCTTTGAACAGGGAGCTTCTATCTTGGTTTTCCCTATCTTTGTAGGAACCTGCGCTTGTCTTCCCAGGAAGCCCTACAGTTCTACAGGAAGCTGAGGGATGAATAAGACTGTGTCTTTCACACAAACTTGGGTCTTGGCAGGTGAAAAAGAGCTGAAAATACTTCTGCATTGCCAGTGCTCTAGCCCATGGAGATGGATATCTGGGGAGCAGGAGAGGGACTTTGTTACCTTAATTAGGGGAAAATCACCTTTTACTGACCTGCAATTCGATGCCACCTGCCGTCGCAGAGACTCTGTTTCAGTGTCACTGAAGTTGAAAAATCCCTGATTCCGTTATTCAGTTTCACAGTAACCTGAGGGAAAAGAATGTAATCATCACTGTAAACCCCCTCCTTTTCTCTTTTTACCTTCTGTTGTAATAATGTTGTATTCCCCACACAAAACATGTCAAGTATCCAAGAGAAAGGAAAACATGGCTTCATTAAATTCGTCAAAATAAAGTACCTTTTAAATCCAAATTTAGTTTTTTTTTTTTTTTTTCTTCTTAACTGTTCAGATTCAATACTTCTGAGACACTCCTCATTATCTCAAGGAAGAGGTCAAGTAAAGACTTAAAAATAAGAGCTAATTTCACTCATTTACTAGTACCTCTACTCCATAATTTCCTGTGTGATAAATTAGTGTTTAGAGGCATCAGATGATGTTTTTGGCATCTTGCTAGCCACTTAATAAGGAAAACAGTCCTGAAACCTCAAGTATAAACAAGCAGAAAAAATATGAGAAAGGAATGGATAGCAAAATTAAGAATTACTTTTAAGTTACTAGTTCAAGCTTACCAGTAAGTCTCTGGCAGAGCTAGAAGGTGAACAGAATTCTGAATTTTGCGCCTCTGTTTTAGTTAATGGATTAATATCTTTTTTCATGGGAATGGTGCAGCAGCAGCAAAACAGTGTTGTGTCCCTGTTGTGGAACGTGAGATTCCTGGTGGTGATTGCCAGAGAACTCCAAACTCTGAGCCCAACCACTCAGGCTTTTCAAATGTTGAAGTTGTTCCTGATTATGCTGACTCTATGCTGACTGAAAACCACAGAATCATAGAATGGTTTGAATTGGAAGGGGCCTTAAAAATCATCTTGTTCCAACCCCCCTGCCATGGACAGGAACACCTTTCATAAGATCGGGTGGCTCAGTCACACCCAACCTGGGCTTCAACATTTAATGGGATGGGGCATCCACAGGTTTGCTGGGCAACCTGTTCCACCTCACCCCCCTCACAGCAAAGAATTTCCTCCTAATATCTAATCTAAATTTACTGTCAGTTTGAAGCCATTCCTCCTTGTCCTGTCACTACATGCCCTTGTAAATAGTCTCTCACAAGGAAGCAACTTATATTTGATTCTAGAGGGTTTTGATACAGTTGTAACCAAACCATATTAATGTTTTTTTCCAGAAGGGCACCAACATACACAATTAAAATGATCCTCATGTTCTATTTTATCCACCCTTAGACAAAATGTATAGATTGAAGCAAATAAAGAATCACAGGAGAAAGTAACTCCTTAATAAATCACCCAGACAAGCTGTACTGATAGAGATGTGTACATTTTAAAAATGAATTATAGTTGCTGATCTTATTTGTACAGCAAAATGGTTTTTGCAAAACAGGTCTTTTGTAATGCATTCAAAGAGAGCAGATAGTTAATGCTAAAGACACACAGACCCCTACTAAGAAGGTACTGAACTGCTGCAGTGACAAGCAGGGAAAAGCTACTTTTCCAGGGTGAATTTTTTTAATGAATTGCATATGCATTATACAGGAAGGGAGGTGTGAAGCAGCACCTTTTGTTACACCAGTTGGTACAGCTGGAAAAACCAGACAAACTACTGGACATGCAGAACTTTGGTAAGAACTCAACATAAGAAGTGTTATACTGGACTGGTTCTATATAGACTCAGCTTTCCGGTGTGGCATGATACACATCAGCACAATGTACTTAAGAATTTCTCTGTTAGTTCCCTAGACAGAGGGGTAAGAATGGGCTTCATCTTACCTAATCAGCTGTCAAAAGTTAGGTGCCTAACGGAAGCACCTGTTCTCTCTATAGCCAACATAGAAAAATAAATTCTCCAAATAACAATTCATCTAGTCACCTAATTAGACACCTGCTTTAGGATAGGATGAATCATCTTGTTAAACTGTTTACTCAGTCACACTGCTGTAGGTGCCTGCTCTTGGAGAAGAGGTAAGAGTGTTTCCTCAGATGTTGCATTTCTAACTGAGGTATAGCCAGCCCCGCTAAAATACCCTTCCACTTTGATTGACAGGTGCATAGCAGTGACTGAAGAATATCCACACTGCTTAGTCTCTTGACTGTGCCCTGAGTTTCTCCTGTCCAGGAAAGACCAAAAAACTGCCAAGATTTCCTATGCTCTAAATCTTTGCTTGTGTTGTTCACTTAAGACTGAAATTTATTACTGTAGATGTGCAGTGCATAGCACGAAGACATCCAGATTCTATGAATGAACACAATAAAAAATAGCAATAGCAACAACTGTCTGGTGAGTTAATTTCAAACCTCTCTCCTTCATTTGAAATCCAGAGCCTGTAGAAACCAGGCTAACAGACAATCAGAACTTTTCCTTTCCCTCACTCTTTCTATCACACATATATCTGATAAAGAAAGAAGAGACTGAGTATAACTCATACTTATCTTTTAAGAAATAAGAAATAAAAAATTATTGATGGTTACATGTAACTGTGATACATTTTTAATGTGTGGGTGAAAGAGCAGTGCCAAAGAGTCAGTGCTTTTGCTTCTTTTCAGGTTACAACACAATATTTATGGCTCGTATTAGTAAAGTGATCTGAACTTGTCTCAGGTGTTGATTTTAGTAATTTAAAATAAATATTTGGTTTGACTAATCTAAGCTGTTAATATATTTAGGGGAGAAATAAGAAGTTAGTGGCAAATTTGTAAGACAAAATCTGCATGTAGCGAAGCCCAAGGAAATGGAAGAGAAACCAGTCAAGGCAGTGGAGGAGATGTGACCTTGTTTATACCTGTCCATTTCTCATGTGCATATTCAGGTACTCTCCATTCACACTGTGACCATGCAGTAGGATTCCTGAGCTGCTTCGGGGACGTATTTCAAAAACAACTTCAAATTTCAGGCCTAAACTGAAGGATTCATCTGTGAAGTAAAAGGAATAACATTCTTTTTGTACTGAGTTAGTGATGAAATTGGACATTTATTCAAAGTCAAAGTAGAACATCAGAGCATGGATTTTATTTGTTCTTCAAACTATTGAAATATGGGATAACATGATGTGCTGTCAATGACCCATTTCAACTTTTGTTTTGATTGGAGTACTAATAAAGGTTTATTTACTTTTCTCATTATTTAGAAAATGTATTTTGTTTAAAAATGTTTCTTAGCAATAAAATGGACAATAGAAAGTAAATGATTTGTATTTTTTGGCAGTTTCTTATTGTGCAATTTCCTAGACACTCAGCAGCCATTATTGAGTGAGTGGGAGTTCACTTGAGCTTTGATGATTCAGTATGAGAAACTCCCTTTTTCAAACTGGTGACAGGCCAGAGGGCAAATTAGAAACACTAGTCTGATTCTTCTTGGTTCAGCCAGTGAGTAGGGTTTTGCAGTTTCCTTTCTTGTTCAGATCAGAGCCTATGTGACTGAAACACCCTTCTAAAACTCTTCCTGGAACACAGCAGGCCGAAATGACAGAAAAGATATGTTCTGTCCCGCTGTTCTGTATCAAGACATGCTGAAAGCCTTTCTGCAGGATTTTTTAATTACATGTTGTTTTATTAATTAAAAAAATAAGGGATGACCTTTTGATGGTGTACTTGGTCTTGGCCATGGTGACTTCTATGCTAATTTTTAACATATTATGGTCTGTTCCCTCATTAAAATTATTCCCTTATTAAATTATTCTTATTATTTGAAACACATACATACATACAGATGTGTTTATTTATCAGCATTAAAGTTTCACAGTGACATTGTGACCTGTCAATATCATCTGCTTAGCACAATAGTGATCTGTTTCTGATAATCCTTACAGCTCACAACCTTGGAAATTACCACAGACTTTAGTGAAAAATGCCATTCTGAAGCACACTGAATACCACAGTCCTATTTTGGGATACATTTGGCTAGGAGTATATTACCAAGGACGACATATCCTCCTTCAGATGAAAAGTATGTTCCTGCTTCTGATGGACCTTCAAAGCAAGGTGTTACACTAAATGTCTGTGAAGCTGAAGTAAGTGATCTTCCATTGAGCTGTAAGTTGCTGAGACAACCACTAAAGCTGTAGACAGAGTTAATCTGAGGGGTAAAAAAAGCCTTGATTAGTAAATAAACTGCTTGTGGAAATAAATAGATTCTTTTGCCCTTATTTCTACTCGTTTATAAGCTGTAAGGCTGTGATTGTCTGGGGCATCAGTTTGGAACTAAAAAACAATTTCCAGAGAAGGTAAGCAGGAAAAATGGTTCTCATAGCCTCTCATGTCTTTTTGATGACTTCAAGGTAATTCCAGCTTGTGTTGTTTCTCAGTCCTTACTGAACTGTGAGAAACAAAACACAAGTCGGGCAAAGCAGTGCTATACATATACCTCATAGCCTCAAGGCAAGATGGGGGTCTACCTTTTCAGAGTAGTTTATCAATCTTGTTAGGCACATAACACTAAAGATTACCTTGAAAGAGAATATTATGTTCATTTTTGGTTTAACACTCCTTTCCGTATACTTCAGTACCGAGCTGTAGAACAGAATCCTGACCTCTAGGTATTGTCTTAAAACAGAGGTACTGTGAGAACATCAAAATGTCTCCAAAACTCATTCTGTATCTCAGACATCAGGGTGAAATTGATCTTGCCTAACATTATTTGTCTCATTTAATTTTGGATGTCACTAGGATTTTTCTGTTCCTTATGGACAATTGGTTTCCCAGCTGCTGCAAGGCTGTGGAAGCTTTACCAGGCTACCACCAGCCCAGCCCTGTGGAATGCACTTTACATGAGCTGAGCTGTCTGCTTCTTAGCAGGATGAGAGTCAAGGTCTTAATCAGATTTTGTCTGATCTGATCCCTACAGTCAGCTTTTGTTTTAACTTTACACAGAGGTATGGGGTCTGTACATAGAAGTCTGCTTTACCTGGATGTTTTTTACAGCTTTTCCGGGAGCTACACCTCCAATATAGAGTGGTTCAGTGACTTGCCAACTATTTGCATTCCCATCAAAAGATTCTTCTAGTACTCGGAGACCATCGATTATCAAGCGACCAATATTTTTGCCTCTAATAAATATCACCTAGGAAGGGAAGAAAAATGTGGGAGATTACTTCCATCTGTTAATGGATCATTGCTACACAGTGGAAGGAAATGAGATATTTGAGAAGAAAAGTGCATGAGCAATATTGTACAAGCCTGTTTTGCTAACTGCCAGTATTCCTTGTTGGACAACCCTCATTTTTCACATACATATGAAAGCTAGATAGAAAAACTGTTGCCTTTCTTACATTTTGGTGTACAAGGCAGAGATAATTAAGGTGTCATAAGGTCTACTGAGATCTACCTATCACTGTTAACATTTTCACAGTCATCATTAGTTTTATGGTATGGATTCATCCAGCCTGCTTTAAACACTTAAATGCCCAAGTCAGTAGTTTAGTAGCTGTAGACTTCCTCTGTAGTTAATGAGGAGAGAGAGATAGCTACAGAGGGAAATTCACCTTGACTCCTAAAATTGTCTTTTTATTTTTATAGACTACTGAGGCAGCCTAAGACAGCTGTGCTCCTTTCTTAGGCACTTCAAAGACATTTGCTGAACAAAATTATTCTAGTCTTTCCTTTAATAACTCATTTAACTCTTAATTGCCTTACTGCTCTGCTTGTTTCCTTCATTTCTGTTCAGCTGTTAGTGTTGGGAATTGCTGAATTTTTATAACTGACTCACTTTCTTGTCCCTAGTTAATGACTTAATAAAAAGCTGCATGGAAGATCTAAAAATATTGATGGAAGTTTCTCAACATATAGATGTGTTTATGAATACATGAATGAAAACTCCCTGAGCTGTCACATGAGCAGTGTCTTTACTGCAAACTTGACAGCATGTGCCATCATGATTGCTTTCTTCTACTTACGTTGTGCCACAGACCATCATTGTATTTCTCTTGGCTCTTAATCCTTATCTTCTGGTGACCGGCATTAAACATAAAAATTAGTCGGCCATGAGCAACGAAAAGGGCCATGAAGTTGGTCTCTTTTTGATCCGAAATGTAGCAAATCATTCCGTGAGATGAGTGAGTTTTCAGACTGATAGAGAACTGAGCTCTGGTGCATAAAAACACAATATTAACGTTAAAGCAGATACTTTTGATTTAAATCAAATATCAGGCAGAGGAAGATTGAGATTTTCCTTTCATCCAAAAAGATATTCATCTGCTTTATGGAAGTGGTGTTTCTGAGAAACATTCTATGCTGGTTTTTTGAGCAGAAGTCAAAGCTGGAGAAAAAGCTGCCTGGCGAGGAACTTGGTTTCAAAAATTAAAATCTCTAGAGTGAATAAGTTCAATGCAGACCTCCAAAATCTGACAGTATATTTCCTTTTATGTTAAACAGCAGGGCTTGTGGGATTTTTAAGTGTGATGGCACAGAAGCCTGATGTTTAATGTTATTCCAGACTTGATGGAAGCTTCCCTTTCTCCGTAGTTCCTTGTGAAGTCCAAGACAGCATAGGAAGTCATACCATTGCTGGTTTGACACTGTCACAGTGAAAATTTCTTGAGTGATTGCTATTATTACTTATGGTCTAAAGCATGGCAAAGCTGTATTGGTGTAAGACAGTGCCAGAACTGATTCCTTCTTTTTCTGATGTCAGGTCTAACCTTGTTTCCATTCTTCATATTGTGTCAAGCATCTATACATTTCTAATGGCCTGTGTGTGTACATTCCACAGACACTCAGTCCCTTGCCAATATTGTTTTAAAATGACACAACTCATTACTTTTTAAAAATGAACATTACAAAAATGAAGCTTTAATAAAATTTGGCAAATAAAGATATGTTTTAGGAATGAAGGTGGGATGAAGATATTAGAGTTTGGGTTTGCCTTCATATGGGTGCCATCATAACTGCCCTAAGTTAAATGCATTGAATTAAAATGAACATAATGACTTTCTAATTTAAATCAGGAAAGAACAGTTTTTTCTGAGTAAGTGGTCTGGTATGCTTCCAGGAAGTGCTGTATTGTTGAATTTATAGTCTATAATGGAAAGTATTAAACCAAAATCCTTATTGGATTTTGAATATTGCATGAGATATTTTGTGGGAACATGAATATTAAATTTGAACAGTATCTGGACTCATTATTACTTAGATTTCCATTATGGCTTGAATTGGACCAGGTTTTCATAGCTTTGTGTCTTACTGCACTATGAAGATTAAACCACTGACAGGGTCCACTCAGCATGATACTGCTTCCTTTCTGCTTTAATGCCTTTACTTCTTGTGTAAAGAGACTGAGTATTGTGCATTGCTTGTATAGAACTAACATCCTCAAAAGCTTCACACAAGGAGACACATTTTGTTATATATGCAATGCAGATGAAGCTTCCATAAGAAGGATGTAAGTGGAAGCACCATCTATGTTTATCTCTTACTCAACTGAAACACCTTTTAATATAACCTAACAACAGGCTTGACACAATATTTAGCCTAAGATATAATGGAAAAAAGCCAGGGTAACAGTAGAAATGTGTCCTGTAAAAAAAAAATGAAATACATCTTTCTCCTGCCAAGCATATTTCATTTTAATTTCTAAAGTCACTTTACCTTTGACTGAAATCCTTTGGTATGTGATCAAATTCTTGCCGGCTGTTTGCTGTTCCTCCAAATTGATGGGCATGTTCAGTTGCCTTGGGGTTCATGGGCAAGTGGCACTGAGGTTCTCTTTGCAAATTCACTTGATACAGCTTTTTGAGGCCAGATGAAGGCTGTGCAATCTTGTCTTTATCTCTTCCGACCTTCACAGAAAAAGAACTATTAACCAGAATTTTTAGCTAAGATTGGAAATAATAAAATGACAATATAATTTATATATAAACTAGTAATATAT
>NW_005054306.1:4622874-4626177 GCF_000277835.1 Geospiza fortis
TTCCCTACATAAATACCAGGGTTGTTTCCAAGTCAAATTTTCCTTGAACAGGTCTACTGTAAATGCTGATTTAGGACAGAACAAGGCAGAAACAAGACAGAACAAAATACTTGTGTAGCTTACATAATTACAATGAATTTTTTTTGCAGTTTTCCTAATTAAATATTTCTCTCTGCTTTTGGTGATATCAGCTATATTATAGGCATGAGAGGATATGCATAGACTAAAAATTCTGCATGCTGGAGGGAGGTTTTTCCCCATTTATATTAATATGTGCTAATTGTACCCAGTAGAGAGCCATACAGAAGCAGATGAGAACAGAAGCAAGTTTTTGCCTTTAGAATACAGAAGAAATCAAAAAGGCTTGTTTCTGAAGTACTGTTTTGAAGAAATCAGGTATTTTATTTTAAAATTCTAGCAAAAGGGAATGATGCAAGTGTAGATAGATCGTGTCAGGACAATCATTTCCAGTGATGGAATATGTAAAGGAACAGGATCCTTTATGCATTGCCTTTATGCATTTTAGATCCATAATTTGGAGAATTTTGGAAAACTTTAGAGTGGTACTGGAGCAGTTTATAGCAGACCTTTTTATTACGGTTTCCTTTGGCTTTTGATGAGTTTTTTCCTTTCTTATGGAGAAGAGCAACTGGAGGAGATTCAACAGGGCATCCATACAAAGATGCCTGAACTTTCTCAGAGTACTTCTGGAAATCCTCCACTTCAACCTCTTGATCCAACCTGTGTTCCAAAGAGGAGATGACAAGAACAGCTTTTTTTCTCAAGTGTTAGAATTGTCTGCATAAAAATCTCAGAATTTTACATTTATAGTTTAAATTATATTTGAATGGGCTTAAATTCTATTTAAATATGATATTAATGATATTTAAATTACATTTGAATGGTTCATTCTTGGATCATGGATGAAAGTACAGATTGATCAGTCAATGTATGGGTAACGAGGACAGCCTATACTACATCTGCCTTTTGTATATATGCTGGCATAAACAGAGAGTGTCAATCTGCAGCATCAAATTCAACTTTAAAATCTATATAATAAGAGCATTTCATAAAAAAATTAAGATCAGCACATTCTGACCATTTTTACATGACCAAAGTCCTAACCTCCCTAGCTTCTGCAAGATGTCTTAATACAACTTTGTTTCAAAGGCAGACCTGTGAGCTACATAATATAAATGTAAATTACAGCTATCCAAATTATTCATTGCACCAGCAGCATAAGCAGGTGCAGTACTGAAAGCTTATTTCATCAAGTTATTCCCACCTTAACAATATCTTAACCTAGCAGATCTGTGCCAACAGATTCCATGGCAAATAAGGTAAGAATCTTATTCACACATGCTGTCTAGCCTCAGAAAATGAGAGAGGAATTTTTTATTGTGACAATAAATCACTTCTCATGAGCTACTATTCAAGCTGTCAGGCAGGGCAGTGACTGCCTGTTAATGTGCTTGGGAGGATGTTACTCACCTAGTGAAGTAGGCATTGCTTATGCAGCCAGTGAAGTTGGCTTGCTGTGTTCTGAGGGGAGAGCCACCAAAATAAAACTTCTTGACGCTGTCTGGGCTTTTCCCTGCTCTGTCCTTTGCTGGGTTCTTCTTGCTCTGTTTCTTGTCATCAACAGTCAGCTCATACCTGCAAAGACAAAGCGTCCATTTTGCAGGCTAGCTTTGGAAACGTCGGTGCCAGTGGTCAGACAGCACAGCACATGCACCCAAAATGCTCCGCTCAGTGCACACATCACTCAGTGCTACTGCTCAAAGGCATGAGAGGACCTTGATTTCAGCTCTGCAGCAAATAGCAGTGCATTGGCAAAACTGTGTACACAGGCCCATGGATTTAATATTACCCTGCAGTGAATTGTGAAGTCCAAAATTGTACAGTGAAGAAAGACAAACTAGGGGGTTGCTGATGAAGGGATGGAGCCACCATTTGGGTAAAATAAGATCCAAGCACATGCTAATTGTTTATGGCCTATCCCTTTTTCTTTCTCTTTCATCACAGTGCAGTGTTTGACCTTATACAATGCTTTTTACCTAATCTGATTTTGCAACCCACTAATTGATGCAGAAGTCAGGAATGATTCTGTAGCTTTATAAAAAACTGAGTATACTAAAGCATCAGGCATTGATTTTGTTTTGTGAACTCAGGGAAACATGACAATCCCCAAGGTTATTCCAAGGCACCTTTTCACACCTTTAGCTTTTAAAACTGATTCTTGGATGCCAGAAGTCATAGCTACAAACCTTAATTTCCATTAGGAAAGAATGCTTCTATCTCATAGGTAAGATTCTTAAAGAAACTTGCTTTGATTATGTGACCTTCTAAAAAAAATTTAAACAAAAACAATAGTAAAACATACCAATAAACCAAAGCTTTCAAGACTTTCAAGGAGCACAGAGGGAGACTTATTCCCTACTGCTGTATTTAGTCACATTTGTAGCTGCCAATGCTAAAAATATTTTTAACATGTTTCACTGTGTGCATCCCAGGTGAATGCTTTATGTGACGACGCCTCAATTTAGGGTAAACTGGGAATTGTTTTAACAAATTAAAAGAATCAATCCTGCTAAAAAATTAATCTCATGCTAGCCTTAAATGTTATTAAACTGTTTTCTTACCTGAGAATAAAAAAGGACTATCTTTCAGAAAAACTATTTGCATTTTAATAAAAATTCCCATCATCTTGAGCTTAGGCCCAAGTTGGTCAGTTTTCAATCACATTTTAAAATCAGTCACTTAAAAAAAGCCCCACTAGAGTATTTAAAAGTGAGTGCTAAATGATAATGTGCTTTACAAGAAATATTTATGTTCTAAAGGTAGAGAATAAAATATGCTGTACAGCTTTACCTTTCTGGAGTGACAGAAGTAATGATGAAATGGGTTTTTCCATCATTGTAATTTCGTTCTGGTGACTGAATTTTGATTCCACTTGCATTTAAAACCACAGCACCTCTCTCCATAGAGATGGATAATACATCTGACTGAAATACAGAGAAAAGCATCTTCATAAGCAAGTATTACACAGAGAAATTAACAGTTTTGTGAATTTTCCTGTTGTGTTTACTTTTCTTCCGTGTTCCACATTTATGCTTAATTTGCAAAAAGATATACTGTGAGAAGCAAAACAAGAGATGACATCATTAGAATTTATATTGTCATTTTTAAAGCTTGAATTCTGGGAATTCTGCTGCTGATTATGTCTCTTGTACCTGTCACATGAGCTCCTTCCATGTAGCACAAATGTACGATGTTTACATTTCATTTGTGTTTCTGGTACCA
>NW_005054306.1:4626241-4630122 GCF_000277835.1 Geospiza fortis
TCTCTGATCAGACCCGTTCAATCACTCAAAATTATCTCAGAGATAAGATGTGCTATCTGGGTCAGGCGTTCGGGATCGCTGTGCCACTAGCAGAATACTCTCAGTTCCATTAGAGCAAACCCTGCCACTGTGCACTGGTAGGAATGGTTCTGCCTCATTCTGCCAAGCGCTAAATAGCTGAACTCCTGCTTGTTAAGTAGGGCACTCGGCACCTCATAGGATTAGAGCTGTTGAGTTAAAAACCTGAAGTGGTGCGTGCGAGGCCTCATTTATGCAAAAGGTGTGGGGAACTGACACGGTTACTGATTTCAATTGAAGGTAATACTCCAGGCTGCAACACGGGAAAGTTTAGAAGTGGTTATCGGCGCCACGCAGCCTCCTCTGCTGCACTGCTGATGATATTCTGCAAGCATAGCAGAACAGACATTTGGGGGTGGTTGCAAATGTTCTGTCATCTGAGCTCATGCTCGCTGCAGATGTCAGTCTGAGCCTGCAGCATCTTGGGATCGCTTTGTCTCACACAACATTTTGTGAGTGCAAGTCCATATTTCTGCCCGGGTCACACTTCTGAGGGGGTATTTAGAGCAGCCTGGCTTCCCAGAGCTGCAAGGAGCCATTCTCAAGTGCAGCTTTTCCCAGTCACACATGGAGGTCTGAGTGCCATCTGGGAATATAGGCAGCTTTGTGACTGATTTCTGTCAGCTCAGCAATGCTCAAAATGCCGTGCCGCTAATTCAAACAAACTTTGCTTCTCGGTGATTGTCTGGATGGCAAATGTCAGGTCTTTAACATTATTTGTACTTTGGTAGCACCTGCAGGTCCAAATAGGGATTGCAGTGCTGCTGAGCACAGCAAGATGCTCTGTGCATTTGTGCCCTATGGACTTCAGCGAGCACAAGTAGATGCATGTTAATTCTAGGCATATGATCCGGTTCTCTTCTCAGCATCAAAATAATGTCGAAGCATTACTGGTTTTCATCTATAGATCAAATGCAAACTGTAAAAATGAGGTCACCAGTGAATGCTTCTATATTGCAGACTGCTTTATCTTGAAACCATAAAGTGAGAAATTATATTATTTCCCCTATTATTCTCCTAGGAAAAAAATTAAAAGGTAAAATAAAACAAACAGTAAAAAAATAGATACTTACTCCTTCAGAATAGTAAAACAACAGCCCACTGGGCTGCAAGGTCCGGAAATTAAAGCCTCCTTCAAACTCAGTAAAGAGGGACACTTTTTGGCTTGATGCAATGAAGCTCTCGCCATTGAAATATGCATTGCGGGACATCTGTGTATTAAATGAAACAAAATTGGAAGTACAACTCAAAAAACATTCCAATAATACAAAGAATGAGGTTATTTCTTTCTTTTATTTTTTTTTAACAGTTGCAGCCAGTTCAGTTCTAAAAACCAATTTTTCCTGCATATCTTACCCTAATTTATATATGCTTTCTCTCCCATCATGGGAAAGTCTTGAGAAAGCGTAGCAATTTTAGACTAAGTCAAATTATTCCCAACTTCCTGGGATCTTGGCCCCATCCTCAGTCTGCTGACATTAAAGAGCATGACAAGTAGAGGCAGAGGTGCTCATGCCCCTGTCTGAGCTGCATGGCACTGAATCACAGTTCCAACATGTGACATATTACTTTGTGTGCTGTGCTGGCTCCTGGGGTAGGGTGATCTATAACTCTCTGAGTCTCACAAGCAAGGCTTGGTCAAAAGCAGGACAAATTGCAGAGAGCTTCCATGTTGACAGCGGGTGAGTTGGTGTGATGAGTTCTACAAGTAATCCTTCCTCTTCACAGGTTTGCAGCATGGCTTTTGATAGACATGGCCACAGGATGAGGACCCCAAACACCATCTGGATTTGCCAGCCTTGCATTGTACTGGACAAATGGTGAATGATAGAAAGGACCAGAAGCTAAATGGCAATTTTCTCAGCGCTAGTGCAGTTTGTGTGTGTGTCACAGAGGAAGAGCTGATCTGGCTTAAAGGGAGAACTCATTTGAAGGGTGAATTTTTTGCTGCCTTTTCCATTTCACACGTCTGTATTAGGATGCATGTAAGGATGATTCTTTTTGTATCTTTAAGAAAAAAATGAATTACATTGGAATATTTCCATTCAGAATACAGTACATAATTTATTTCAGATTGAGTTTTCACATTGCAATTTCACATATGAGAAGAATTTTAAGTGAAATACCTTGTGCTATAGTTCAGAGTGAAAATTGGGTACTATGTCAGCAGACTTAACAGACACACACAAACTCCCCACCTCTGCCAGTCAATGAGTGCTTGGTGGAAGAGTGTCTTTCCATTGTTTAGAGTAAAACTTAGGCTCCCAGCTATATCCATTGTCAAAATTGCTGTTATGTCACAAATGGTGTTATGCTTACCAGTGAGTCCTCTGGGCACCCATAGCTGATTCCCAGGGTTCCTGGTTCTTCCAACAAGTTGAAATCCTTCTTTTGGAACTGGAAACCCTTCATGCAGCCTTTAAAGCCAATACTTCCTGCCAGATGTGAACTAACGCTGTTGGACAACAATGCCAAACAAACTGTAGTTAGATAACCCTTGCTTTTCTGGACAGGATTTTGTTGCCAAGATATTCTAAAGAAGTTCTGGAAGAACTTCAGTCATTTGCCTCACTTGTGCCCAATTCTTGCATCTTTACGTAAAACAACTAATGAACCACATTCTATGTTTTGAAAAGTCAAGATGCACTAATTGTAAAACATATAATGTATTTATAACTACTTACAGTAAAAATAAATGGATTTTTATCTCTTTTTTTTTAGCTTTGAAGAGAAGTTCTGATTTAGGTTTCCTGTCTTTTACTAGCAAGCTCTATCCTTGCCTTTGCAAGCAAATCAGTGTGGAGGGATAGAATGTAAGAAAATAAAGATAATGCAGAAGGTAGTCTCACACCTGAGGAGTTGCAGCTGTACTAGTCCCCAAAGATTAGGAACAGGCCTGCCCTTAATAGGCCACAGCTGTGTCCAATAAGAAGAAGAGTGCTACAAAAGAGTGGGTTAACTGGGTGAGGAGAGTTGTTGGAGTTTGTTGGCTGGGCTGTGAAGAAGAAGGAGTCTGTGCTGTGAGGAGTTGCCCATGAGAAATCACTGAGAAGGTATGGGAGCTTTTGAAATATGATGACAACAAATGGGTCTCTATTTCTTATGAAAAATACTAACAGAGGTCAGGGAAGTAAGAGTAAGTTCTACTTGCTGATGTGTGGGTTTACATAATTTTAAATGAGAGCAGTGGGTGGGCTTCCAGGACCATTTTAATGTCAGATTTGAGGTAGACAGCACAGCAGTGTACCCCAATTGGACCTACTCATTACTCTCAGTTTTTCAACTCCACACCTTACCAAGATACCAGCACAACATTACAGCACAGGGTGATTATAATTGAATTTATCCTCACAATTCTCAAGGTGTATGAAGAAGTAATTTGTGTAAAATCACAGTGAGTCTGTGACAGGGGCAAGGAAACTACATGGGAGCTGCTGCATACTGGTCCAGAAGATAACTAGGGAACAAATACATTGAAGGAGTGGGTGTGAAATCCAGAGTTCTGCCCTGGCTGCCTGGAAGCAGTCTTTGTCCTTTAAGCAAGATATACCTTAGCAGTGGGACTCTCGTCACCTCATGTGACATGATACTGTTGACCTCTGCTGCCTGTACTTGTTGTCTGTGAGTTAACTCATTGTAAGGCAGATATTGGGAACAAGGCAGAAGAATCAAGGTCAGGAAATGACTAACTTTGCATTGGCAAAACCAGATCATCAGGGGAGGTAGTGCAGATGTATTTGTCTGAAATACGGCAAGAGAAGGAGTGCTGTAGGGGCTTAATTTGCTCCACAGTGAAATCAGCA
>NW_005054306.1:4630211-4639608 GCF_000277835.1 Geospiza fortis
TCACCAGGAAGGCAAAACCAGCAGGAAGGCTTCTGTCATCCTTACTGGGATTTGGACCAAATTGTGGGGTATCAATTAACCACTATAATCTTTACTCTGATTGACCCTGAGGCTGGCTGTATATAACAAATATGCCCTTCTGTTAAATGCCACAACATTTTCTATAAACAAGCTATAGAAGAAAGGTGTCTGAGTTAATTTCTTAACTCACTTAAGAATTAAGTTCCCAGTGCTCCTACCTACTCTTAGCTTTCTGCTTTATGCAGTGACTGAGGTAGGAGCAAAATAACATGGTGTACTTCCAGATGCATTTATTTGGAGAAAAATGGCAATTGACAGAGAAAAGTGCTGCTTTAGAATATTAGACTACTACAAGACTAGAGCTAGTTTCCCCATGCTGCTGCTGCCCTGGAAAGTCATTTAAGTGTGAGTCTGTCTGCAAAGAGGAAGCATAAATATCCATAGTAGATAGTAGTACATCATCAGTAGGATACTAACTTATGCTCCTGATAAAAATAGAATGATGCCACTATGTTTGGCCCATGCTTTTTCCTGTCTACTCTTGTAAAGAGAATGAAAGCTGAGTATAATATCAGAGACAAAGTTGCACCTCTGCTTAAATAATTTCTGTATATATTTTTAACATTGATAGTTTTTTTACAATGCCTATGGTATTTTTTTATCTGATACTGCCTATTAATTGAGATGCTATTTTTCCTGCTTTGATAGTACCTTCCAGGTGTTTTTCAGAATAACCACAATCTGCTCAGAAAACTGCAGGCATAATTTATGTGGTTCATCTTTTGTCCTATATTTGTGAATGAGTATCATCTGCCATTGAGCTGCTCAATTGCCTAGATTTCTAGGTCCTTCTGGGCTTTTTCCATGTTCTTTAGCCTTGATTAACGAGAGTAATTTTCACCATCCTTCTGAACTTTCTTTCTAGATCATTAATGTATTTAATACCAGCCCTGAGAGAGATCCTTTGAGCATGTGCTGTAGACTTTTTATACTGTGAAAATTGAAAAGTTACTACTATGTCCTAGTTTCTCTTCCCCAGCTGCTTTCTAATCCACTGCAGCACTTTCTGTTGCCACTCCACTAGCTATCTTAATAGCCCCTTATGAAAGACCTTTGTAAAGAACTATTTGAAAGGACAGTTAAGTTATACTGTTTCTCCCTTGCCCACCCCTTTGCCTGCATGCTCAAATAATTACATGAGATTAAAAGGCATAATGTTTCTTTACATGAAGTTTGTCACTGTCTTAAAAGCTTAAAGATTAAGCACGTTGTATCTCAGATGTTATTTTTCCAGTCAGCAGTTAATTCTGACAACAAAATAAAGAATAAAATTTCACAAGATTTACCACTAAGTCCCAGAAGCTGTTGCTCAACATTTGCCTTTTTTTTCTTTCTTTTTTTTTTTTTTTTAACATGGAGGGTATTCCCGTTAGCAGTTATGACACTTGAAACTGCAGCTGGAGCCCTTTTGAAAATTCTGGCCTTGCTCTCTGACCCTGGGAATGAATACTGCCTATCAGAAGAAAATACTCCAAGTAGCCAGTCTGCTCTCAAGGCGTGACCTTGGGGTCCAGCAGATTCCTGTGGCAGGAAATGAGAGTTACACAGTCTACTGAGATTAAACTGCATTTCTGTCAAATGGTACAAGAGGAAAATGAGACCTTTTCTTCCCACGCCTACACAGAGCCAGCCAACTTAGATCCAAAGAGAACCTGAGACAAATCAGAACTGAAATGCTTAGTGGGAAAAAGATCATATTTAGATTGAAAATGTGATTGGTAGAGGGTCTTGGTCACTTTTTGCTGAGCAAGGAGCAATACCAATTTTATATGTTAACATGTTCTTTGAAAATGGCTTTTTGTTTGAAGAACACAATTGTTTCTGTTACCTTTACTAAAACAGGGCCAGTGTCAGTAAAATTTAACTGTGCTGGATCAAGCCTAGTCTTGAGTACTTAAGAGTTCTGAGACACACTTCGAAGGGGTGTCTGAAGGGTTGTTTTATATAAGGTGGATACCAAAGAAATTGTTTCATTGTTACTCCTTAGGGACAGGGCATACTACTTAACGTACATGTGGTGATTAATTGAAAATACTGATTGGATCCCATTTGTAAACCAACCTGGAGTGCAAGATCTCAGCAGGTGCTCCTCCAATGTAAATGTCTGTGAATGGCATTGCTGTTCTTTCATTGTCCACACTTTTTATGTGTCTTCTGTCTACTACCAAGATCATCTTCTTGGAGTTGTGATATATAATAGAAATCTGAAAAGAAAAGCATGTGCTCAAAAATGTAATCTTTTATAAGCTGTTATGGTGATCTTGCAAAATTGATTGCATCCTTATACCTTCTGTTTCAAAGTTCCTCCCATTTAACAGAGAATTTGTTTGTAAATTGGGAGAGGCTGACAATGATTACTAGTAGGAAGTTTGTTTTGATGTTACTATTTTTCTGATGGCTGAATCCTCAGGATATTTCAATTAAGAATAAAGAAAATGTATCAAATTCTACACTGGGGCAAAGAGATAAGCTCTGTAAACTTCAGAATGCTTTCTTGATTTACCCAAAAGTTAAGGCATATTTTTAAAAAGAGTTATTTCATTGTCAAAGCATAAAAAATTAAATTGTTCTTTGCTTAAACATGAACAGCTCTATAGCTGTTGTTTTGGTCACGAATCAGACTGTGAATTGACATCAACTAAAAGGCAGGAGAAGCAACACACTGTGGAGGGGATTTACTACTGTCACAATTATATTGGCTTACAGCAAATTCCCTGAAACTAAATGCAAGTAGATATTTTACATCTGCCAAAGTCCCTAAAATACTGTGCATATATAAAAGGTTGCTACAAATCAACTCTATTCAAATGAAATAGGAAATGCCACAATTCTTGTAATGCAAAGCACAACAACTAAGGCGGTCGACTTAACATAATGACTTGATTTTACTTGAGGAAAGCTTTATATTTGATATAGAGGACTGTCCTTGATATAATTTCATATGGAATTAATAAAACTTTCTCCCATGTGAATGGTCCTGTCCTTGGTTAGTAATACACACAATCTGTCTACAAGCACTGATTTGTGAGGAGGCAGGGACAGCCTTCCCTTTCCTCTACTTGGTAGTGGTGGGACTTGCATGCGCTCTGCTCTTCCGCTTGTTCTACCGTATCACTGCCTGCCCCTCATCCTTTGGCACCTTTCATGGCCATTGGAGCAATTAGTTCTGCTTGGACCCTCTGGGACAGTTGGTCAAACACCTGTGCTAGTAACCACATCTGTACCTCATGAAACTTAGCATCGTTAATCCTAGCCTTCCTCATGGAGTCCTCGAGAAGCACAGGACCACTGCTGAAACCAAAGTCATAGCGGAGGTACAAGAAACCATTCTGCATCTCTAGGCTGAAGAACATGCTCTGTGTAAAACAAAACAGCAGTCAGAAAAGGACTATGTGGCAGCAATTAAAAAAAGTTTATAAACACAGTTATAAGATTGACATTGCAAAAAGAATGCTGGGAAATAAATTTTTATTTGCAGAAGTGTAACACATTTTATATATTTTTATATTTGTAATATATGTTTGTATATGCATGTGCACATATAATTGTTTTATAAGTGTTGCTTTTTGGAAGACTTGGAACTGTTTCCTTATAGAAATGGTATTTGGTAGCACAGTGTTGTCATTATTCTCTACCAGCAAGGTATTACTGATGTAAACACACTTATTCACTTTTGAAATAATACCACATGCCCTAAATGAAAGATATTATACTGGTGAAAGCAATGTTGTGCTCAAATGGCTGTGTCTGCATTAGCAAGTTCTATCACAATGTCTATAATTGCTCAGGATTTTGTCTTTTCATAGGCCTGATCAGCACTGATGTATTTACTGAAATGATAGCAATAGCTAGAGTGTACTTACTGTGTATTTGGTTTCTAGAATTCCTGACTGTTCCTACTTTATGATTCAGTTTCTGTTCTGTGGCTGGGTGACCTAAATCTTATAAACAGGGGCTGTACTTGAGAAAATCTTTAGGGAGTACTTGAAATGAAGATCTGCACCCTAGAATTAGTCTTGTTCCAAAACTAAACATAAAGAAACAGAAACAAAATTTACAGAAAATGTGAATCTGGGTTAATGCTTTCAATGTTTTGTCTTCTCTCCTAGTGTTCATAGCTAATGGAAACATGGGAAAAATAATTCTCAATTCACTACTGCAGGCTAAGAACTGCTGTCTTTGACATAAATGAGTCCACCTTCAGAAGTCACTACTTAAAGAAGTAAGAGTAGGTTTTAATGTAGCACTTTTAAATGAAACTGCAGCTTGGGTTTGTTCTGAACAGCATAAACTTGAAAATGAAACAAGGATTACATTAAGAATATTTATGAGCTGTCTTTGCAGAATTGGATAATGGACCACCTTACACAGATTTTCTAAAAGTGCTGGTGAGCAGGCAAGGTCTCCCACAGCTGATATCTCACTTTACTGCAGTTTCCACTAATGAATACAAAATGCATACATCTCCAAGAAATGTCTAGGTGCTTTTGCTTTGAAGAAAAATGAGTGCTCTGCAATAAGTGCTCTGCAACTTTTAACAGCAGCTGCTTAGTCAAAACTGTGCTGGCAATTTATATACAAACACAAACGGGATGTGGGGCTGCTAGGAAAGTGTCGAGAGCCGTTTATTTCTCAGCATCAGCCTCATACATGATTTTTTACATGCAAGATGCGAGCAGCTCGCAATCTAGGCAGCAAGCCAAAGAACAACCTAAAACCCTCTAACTTTATAAATTCCCACAAAAACCTCCTAAGAACGAAGGTTAGTGGTAGCATGCTATGCTGCAGAGCAAATTGCTTCCCACAACCCTCCTCTGGAAGTTACTCTAAAGGAGAGAGTAGCTCTTCTAAGAGTGAAATTTTTTTTTCTAAATGCTTAAAGCAATGTTACATGTAGGTGTCTACACAAGTGTCTGTCTGTGGATTGCATCTGCATAGAAAAATGTTTTCTGTGGCTTTTCTAGGTTGCAATCCTGAGCTTGATGTGGAAATGCCCAAAGACCAAAAAAAGAAAAATCCATGTTTGTCTTCAGAAGATATTTTCATGTCCTCAAACTCTTACAGAGATTGCATCACTCTCACACTTCAGAAAAGCTCCTGACATTTGGATCAAGCCTTTTTATTTGGACTGCTTTCTATTTTCAGTAACTTAAATATTTAACTCTAGTACACCCTGAGGCACAGTTATAAAGTGGCAGCTACCACGAAGTGGCTGCTTTTTGGGAGTTACTTCACAGAACTTTCCTATAGCTTTGATTGAGCATTCACATTTAAATAAAAGCACAACAACTGGGCTTAACTGGAGTCTGTCTTAAAGTATCATCACGAGGATATGACCACTTTAAAGTCCTGACTGTCTCTGGATAAAAGCAGAGTCTAACTCAGGGTCTTGGCTTCCTGAGGCCTTTGCAGAGCAAGTTCCAGTTCCCTCCTAATGTATACATGCACCAGACAAACACAAAGTATTTCCTCTTCCCAGAAGTGAAATGTGAGGACATAAACATTTTGGGTTTTCCAAGGTATTCTAGGTGCTGGGGAACTTGTGGTGCCAATGGATAAAGGGTACTAGCAGCACCTGGTACTCACCCCATTAATCATCAGCAGGATCAATCCATTGTCTGTAGGCGTTCGAACTTCAATGTCAAATCGAGTCACCTGGCTGAATTTTCCCCTTCTCTCAATGTTTCTGGCCAAGGCATAGCCAGAGCCATCAAAGAAATAACTCACAGCCCGGCTCTGAGTGAAAGCCAACTTATCTCTATGGAAAAAACAAGCAGGGAAGGATTAATTGGCATGTACCCATTTTAATTTAGGGGAACTTAAATGCCTTTACATACTTCATTGAAATAATTGTTCTGAACTTCAGCTTCTGCCTGGCAATGGTGAGACTGTTGACTTCCTTGCAAATTTTTTCTGGGAATCTTTTTTCCTGAGAAATAATGTGTAGCTTTGAAGGTGCATCTAACTCCATCATTATATCGTGCTTTTATCCTGTGCTATACGTAGAGGACAGGAAAATTCTTTGCTCATCCTTGTAAAGTGATAGGCCCACAGCACTTCCTCTTTATAAGGATGCACAGATATGTCTATTAAGAGCTTTCCCAGTTTGTGCAGAAATCCATTTGAATTCTCCAAGAACTTTAGTTGACTCTGGTACGCTCTGTTCTGGAGAGCAGCAGCTTGCACTCCCTGTGGGAATGGTGTGGGAAGCTCATTTTCTCTATCCCAACACTTCCTGCATTTCTTCCCAGTGCATGCTGCAAATTACTCGCTTTTTCTTTCCAGAGAGAGGTTCTGCTGTTGCTGCCTGTAGTGTGAGCAAAATGCCTGCTGTGTCTGCGCTAAACGAATGCTGCAGCTGATGTTCACTTCTACTTTAGGAGCTGCATTTCCCAGTTTGTGAAAGCCTTAGGAATATCTAAGGAATATCTGTGGTGGCTTTAATTGTATGGCTGGAGGAAAGTTTTGTATAAGCTTTCCTAGCTGAGGGTGGGACTACGCTCAAGGTTATCTGGCCTAGTAGACCTGACTGAGTGTGACTGCATCACTTGGAGCAATGTGATTTGAGTCAGGAGAAGCTCTGTCCTAGGCGAGCACTGGGGTAAGGAAAGAGCCTGGAACAAGCCCCAGCTAACGTGGCAGTTTGCTTTATGAAGACGTGAACAAGATTGTGAGATAGCTAGTGGAGACAGCAGGAAAATCATAGAATATCTCATGCTAAAAGGGACTCATAAGGACTCCAACTTCCATATGTACGTATATTTATATATATATTTATAAATTAAACTTGTCGCTGCAATTAGGAGCTAAGAGCCACCAACTTCCTTCCGGGACAACTCAATACCACCTTCACTTTTTAAATCTGAAGCAGGAACGAGCCATCAGGACCGGCGCTTGAAGGAAGCGGGAGCGGCAGAGTGAGGACAGGACTGTCCCCTACCTGGCACAAGGTGGCGATGTGGTGGTGTCGATGTTGTAGACGTGCTTGAAGTTGTACAAGCTGATCACATCGTCGTTCAGGGTAGCCAGCTCCAGGCAGCCGATGAAGCCGGGTAGGTTTAGGCTAGGAGGGAGCTGTGCAGAGGACAAGGAAGAGTTAAAAGGAGAAAGGCGGCCCTCTTTAGTTGGGTGGTGTGAGAGCATTGGTGCCTGGGATCAGTTTTGTCCCTGTGCAATTCGTATTTTCAAAAGAAAAGGCTGATACTGATGAGAATAGTCTTCACAGTCCTTACCATGATATGGCCTTTGGGCTGTAAGTGAAAAGGGAGCACATAAATGGTCTCACAGTGAGAGAATTAGGCTGGGTAAGGCAACTGCAAACAAAAACTTCTTTTGCAGTTTTGAGGAGAGCATTCTTGGTAACAGGGAAAAAGGCTAAGGTTTGACTAATAACAGAGCTTACTTAATGTCTTTGAGTAACTCAGTGGATATTTCATATCTAATGCATAGATGTCCTTCACTGTCAGAAAAATAACTCCATACTATAATTAAAGAGAGAAATGAGAGAGCTCTTTAAACCCAGGAGACAGGGATTCAAAATCTGTGCCAGTGGGTAATCGTCAGTAGGTATTATTTTGAACAGCTAGCAGGATGTAGAGACTACTTCTTTTAACAAAGGTCACTGCAAATGGAATTTAAACAGCCACATTGGTCAGGGGAAAAATATAAAAGAATAAAGCTAACAGACCTAGACCATTCTTTTTTATTAAAATATTTTGCCTTGTGGAACAGGTGTGATAATAATAACACCTCTGTACTTCAGAATTTGATCACTGTGAGTAGCTTTTCTTCATCTTCTCATTATTTCCATTTTGTTATGATACAATAGTAATGGTAATACAGCAATACAGAATATAAGTAGCTGTAAAAGAAAATTACATTCTTATCTTCAGCACAGATACATTTGGTAAATGATCATGTTTTCTTTTTTCCTTTGTTTTTTCTAGTCTTTGAAATTATGTTAACCATGAGAGTTCTAGTGGTTAAGTGGTGCATTTCATATTTGCAAAGTATGTAAGAGGAAAGCAAAAAGCTTTAACAAATCAGACTCTATGTTAATAAATAAAAGTGTGGGGTGTCCTTTTCTAAGGGGGAGGGACCCATATACCTATCAAATAATACCACAAATCCTTTTCTTCCTATTTCCGCTTCACCCTCCTCTTTTCTTTCGCCTCTGCTATGCTCTGAAACAAACTTGGAGGGTTCATTGGCTGGATGACTTTTTGTATGTGCATGTGTGTATGAAACTGTTATTCAGTCTTCAGTCCTATTCCCAGGCAGTTTGCACCCAGGCCTCAATAATCCAAAATTCCTGCCATGGCATGTATCTAGTAGTCGTAACAATGCCAAGCTCAGGAATGCATAAGTGTATTGAGATACTCTTTCTTTGTTTTTATGTTTTTAGGAGAGCTGCTTGTGGATCAGTATTTGGATCTTTTTAGAACCCACTACAGTTAGCTTAAAGAATTTAGGATTCTCCAAAGTCTTTCTAGGTGTATTTTTATTCAGCCATGCAATTTTCAGAGCCAAGATCATTCATAGCAATTTTTAAATTCAAAAAGAGGAACCAGTATGTTCACAGAAGCAGGTAAGTGAGGTGCTAATTTGTGCTGGCTATTAGGAACTAGACTGATGCTACTGTCTCACACAGGTCTTCAGACATATTTTGCACAGGCAACTTTTCATGCTGTTATAAGTCTGGATTTAAATAAGTGGTAATTTAAATTCAAACAAATGACTATTTTGCTCCTTTCCCACAAGATCCTAATATTAGCAATACATTTTTGTGACAGTTGTAAGAGAGAAATTCTAAGTACCAAGAACTCATTAGCATTGAAAAATAGTGGTAGCCTGCAAGTTAGGTTGGACTAATAGGCCTTTGTTTATGCATGCTATTTAACAGCTAGCAAGCCTTCCTTTTAGTACTTTCCAGGAAACCTGAACAGCAGCTCACAGACATCTGTTCATCATACTTGTATGACAAAATATGCTAGGCAAAACTTGTTCACCGTGGCTAAAAGATGGAGTTCTAAGATGACAAATGACTAAATAAGGGCTTTTTTTTTTAAATCTACGATTTCTATATTTAAATGGAAGTCCAGCAAGGTTAGTTTGCACTATTTAATTTTGAATACAGAATATTTATCTGACCAACCTTGAAGCCTGGAGGCACTCCACCAACATAGAAAACAGCATTTTCAGGTTCCAAATCAAGAAGGGAGCCAGGACCAAGAGCCTCTCCCTTTTTGATGAATTTTTCTTCAGCTGTGCTGCTAAGACTGGGCACAGCTCAAAACATTTTGCCATGTCTTCCGAT
>NW_005054306.1:4639618-4662515 GCF_000277835.1 Geospiza fortis
CAGGAAAGAATTGTAAGAGAAGAGAATTTCATATTGGTCAGACTTACAAAAGAACAAAGAAGCCTCCAACTCAGGAGGTAACTGAAAACAGGAAGGGTTTTTGTTCCTTAGCAAGGACTAGTAATCAGGAGGTAAAAAAAGGGAGGGACCACAGACACTATCTCTTCCTCCCTGTGGCCCCTTGGGTCTTGGCTCTTCAAAATGAGGAAGAATTTCCATTTATTTCAGTAGGAATAGAACCAGGCACTGAAAATTCCTGATCATCAGTTCTGACACAGCCTTTTCTTCTTGATTTTTCCCATGAACTGTTTGATTTTGGGGAAATACGCGTTATCATTTTACCTCTCAATTTTGATGATGTTGAAGTAAGAAGGCCAGGTGCTGACTGGCTTGGCATCCAGAGGTATCTCCACGTCTTGGCCCCCCAGATTATAAATGTACACAAGGTTGTCATTTTTAATTGCAAGACCAATGTAATGTTTTGCCTAAAACACCAATGGAGAAGGATGTTAGAGATACAACATTGAAAGAGATTTAATGCAGGACATAAGTAAAGGTAAGCTTTGATAAACTGAATGACACTTTTAAATATTACCAAAAGCTATTTAAGTAGAAACAAAACCCTCATTCTCTAATTGGTTGCTTTCACTGCATAAAACTGTACAGAAAAAAAGCCTCTGATATTTTACTTTATATCCATTTTGACTGAGGTAAATTCAAGGTCATGAGATCTCTGCTGACCATGAATTAGTCATGTTCAATGGGAAGCTGTTCATCATTATTTAGTGGACAGCGCCATGTGCAGGAAATAGTCTAAACCCTAAGTATTATGCTGTAATTAAATATTCTGCCAAGAGGCGTTTCACTTGATTTATATTCAGTAGACATTCTTTTTAGGAAAGCTTAAAAATGAAAGCCTGGCTCTTTACCTTCCCAAGTAATAGGTTGCCAGAATGATACCTGGCTTGTGAGTTGTGATTTTTTTCTTTTCACAACAACAGTTTAAAGAACAGCTATTTCAAATAGTGATCAAGAGTGTACAGAGTGTACAACAGCAGCACAAGCCACAGATAAAGAAGCCTGCTTATCTTGTAGGCCTGTGACCTCAGAGATTTGGAATTGACACTGTCAGCAGCATAAACTGATTAAAGCATATCTCACAGAAGCCAGGCAGGTGACATTAACTGCTTCAGAGCACCTCGGTATTGGCAGAGGAGATAGCAAGTGTGGCTTGCAGCAGTGACAATCAAAGCAGTACACTGCCAGGCAGTCTAATTTGCTTTTCAGAGAGAATCCTTCATTGTTTGGGGTGACAAGTCTCAAGGACAGGGGTCTCAGGAGCCCTTGCTTGTCACAAAATCAATGATGGTCATAGGATAGACACCTTTAGTTCTGAAACACGAAGAAATAGTGAGAGGAAAAACTGAGGGCAAATAAATTTCAAACTGATTTAATTTTTTTTTTTTAAATCTATGCATAAAAGTCAACTGGGCTATTCTCTTACATTCTTGTTTCCGAGGTACAAAATGAATCTGTCCGGAGAGGCTGCCAGCTGTGGGCTGTCTTTGTGGAGCTTTATGTACAAGCTCATGGAAGTGAAAGATTTCAGTTCTTCCACGTTGATCTTTGGATTGACTTCAACAGCTGATTGGCCTTCAAACATCATAGAGACTTGGACCTGCAGTTGCAAATGGGCAAAGTGAGACAGGTGTTGTTGCCTGGGGTCATTTCTTAAGGTGAGTGTAACAATACCCTGCCAGCAGCCTTGATTACTGCAAGAGTGGAGTTGGCATCTATATATTGGCATGTAAATTGTATGTTTGTAACAATCTTTCCTGAAAGACACTGTAAAGATTATGGAGAAAGTTATCTTAAAATTGATTAAAGGTCCTAATGAACTCTGCTTAAGCATATTCAGAAAGTAAATTACATTTCAGTGGGAGATAGATGTGTGCTTGGTTGAATCAGGGCTACATTACTGTGTATGCCACATAATGAAATTCTTACAGAGCTATAAAACTTCTGCCCATAATTTATTTCTTTTCTTTGGGAGTAGTACAACCATTTTCTGCTCATGAGTAATCCTGTTATATCATTGAATCTACAGTGATATTTATGAGATGCTAAAAAAAATGGAAAACTGTTCATTTTAGTTCAAAATGCTTTCAACATAACTGAAGTAATGTTTTCAAGTTTAAACACAGTATACCTGAATCGCATTTTAAAGAACAGTCAAGCACAACACACAAACTGATTTTTCCAAGTTATATTCCAGCACGGTGAACATACAATAATGCGCTGAATTTTTTATTTCTCTGAATGGATTCAAATATATTTGACCTTGGTTTTCCTGTTAGAGAAAAAACCCTCATTATTTATGTATGGTAATGAAAGTGGTTTTTTCTCTATTAAATATGTGTGAGCCAAAGATTCTCTTACCCTGCAGAAAATTAATTCAAAAGAAAGGAAAATAATGCTGTCATTTCAGAAAAGCTTACATTAAATTGCTGTAATTATTACTCATGGTAATTAGCTTTGTAGGTAATTTGCCTACAAATTATAGGTAATTAGCTTTGTTGTTCTGGCCATCTTATACATTGGGCCCAAACCTTTATTGTCAAGTTGCTACTGCAATAATAATAGTCTACCATGAGTACTATGATAATGTCAAAGTCTTGCAAATAGTAACTGTAAAGATTTTAATGACCTCCAATGTGCTTTGTTGATCCAGTTTTGGGAAGGTGACAATATTCAGGTTTGTGCTTCTAGCATAGCCCAAGAAAATGGAGGTTATAGTAAGATTTGATTATTAGCACTAGTAACCAAAAGTCCCAAAAGTCCAAAAGTTTTACCTTGCTTGCTACACTCCTGGTTTGAGCAATTAACTCTCTGATCCGCTGGATGCTGGAGGAAATGTTGTTTGCTGGTGCCTTCTGTTCTACTCTGCGCATTTTGTCCAGGAGTTGAGGGAAAACTTCTGTAAGTTTCTTCACTGCAGTTAGAAAAGAAGAGACAGATTTTTTTTCCTCTTTGAAAGACTGGTTTTGCATCAGGAAAATTCCACCCTATCCTCTTAGGTTCGCTCACCTGCCTCCTTCTGCTTTTTGACCAATTCATAATTATGATGTGTGAGATGCAGTGATTTTAGAAAGGGTAATGATTTAGAAGAATCTGGTATTGCTAAAGTTTTTGGAAATAAGTTTGCACAAAGGACACTATGTTTTCTTAGGACTCGTAGGTAATTACTGTGTTACCTCTGTAATACTTTCCTCAAGGACCTCTGCAAACATTAATAGTTTTAACCTTTTAATCTTCCTTCAAGACAAATGAATGTTAAGCCTAATTTTACATCTATGGCAACTGGAGCAGAAGAATTATTTGTTCAGCATCTCATTGGATATCTGAGGCTGACCTGGGAACTGCATCCAAGAGTTATGCTTCATGAACTCTTCAAATTCACTGTGGGGGAGATGTATAGGCTGTTTTCAGCTATGTGTGCCTCCCAGAGGTCATCCCCCAGACAGCAGCAGTGGCTGCACAGGAGATGTGTTTGCTTGTGGCTCACAGTCCACTCCCATGACAGAAACGCTGACAATTTCATGCTGTAGTGTACAACAATAGAAGGCCTTAGATAATGATGATGATGATGCATGTGCACCTAAACTGTGCTTAGTACTTGGCCCAGCCCTTGTGATTGGTAACCTTGTTAACTTTCCTGCCTGCATCTGCCAGGGGTCCTGAATTAGAGTCCTGGACCTTTGGTCTTTCACTGCTGTGTCCTCTGGTGGTACGTGTGCAAATGTCATTGTTGTCAAAGGGAAATGCTGGGGCTCTGTCCTGTTAAAAGTGAGAGAAGTCCTTTCCCAGGAAGATAAGCAGAAAAATTATCAAGAAGGTAAAATAACTACCCTTAATTATAATCCAATTTTATCACATCAGATTCCAATGACATGCTGCCCTTTGAAGGATATTTACACATCACATCATTTTTCATCTTTAATTAAATGTAGGTACAAGAAGCTGAGTATAATGAAATGCGATTTTAGCTGCAAGCGATGTGCATATAAGAAAAATCCAGCATTCAGAGTTAATTTTAATGACATGGATTCACTGTAAAGGTTAAGACCAGTTTTGTAGGGTTTAAAGTTATATTTTAGGGGTTGCCAACTTACATCCACCTGCTCTTGTGTTCTTGTTGTATTTTTACCTTTGTCTGGGACTCATAGAAGGGCTTGTGGTAGAAGGGACTTTAAAGATCCCCGAGCTTCAACCCCCTGCTGTGGGCAGGGACACCTTGCACTGGACCACATTGCTGAGAACCCCACCCAAGCTGGCCTTGAACATTTCTGGATGAAGACTGCAGAGAGGCAGGCAAAGGGGCTAATCATCAGATATGGGAGACTGTATAAAAGACAGGGGAGGAGGAGCAGACTCCAATCACTCTTCTGTGCTTCCAGTTTGCATTGAATAAGCCTCAGCCTCGTTCACATCAACCCAGAGTATGAGAATACTCTATGGAGTCCTACAAGTCTGCTTTGTTTTGGATAGAGTGAAAAATCTGTATTTGTCAGTCCTGTCCTGTCTCTGCTGGGCTGTTTTCATTTGTGTTTTACTCTCCAAGTTCAGTCTAGGAGTGGGCCATTAGACCCTCACTTTTTTTCCATTTAGTCCTGAAAGCAATCTCAGAAAATGATTTAGCAAATTGCAGCCACTTTTTTGTTTTCAATAATCTGCAACTGAATTGGACTTTTGTTTGATTCATTATCTTAAAACCTGGCTTCTCTGTTTGAAATTTGATGTATTAAACTTGAAATGCTACTATAGCATGAAAACACAAAACTAACATCTGTAACTACTAGAACTATTGTGAAATCTCAGTATAAATCTCTTCCTCTTGGCCTTTATAATGATAGTCTTCAACACAGAAGAACATTGATTTTGATTTTTGTCTTTGAGATGAAGGTGAGAGTGGAAAAGAAAACTACTCTTACCCAGTGATAAAATATAAAAAAAGAATAGAGGGGAAATTGTCAAGGAGGAAGTACTCTGAATGTAATCTTCCAAACATTTTCCCCTTTTACTTTTTGCTTCCCAAACTGTCTGCCACTCTCTCTGCCGAAGCCCACCAGTTCCCTGCACAATGGCAAGATGGACTGTTCTCAGACAAACTGCACAGCCAAGATATGCTCTCACCCTTCCAAACACCAAGTGCAAGTTTTATTCAAGGGCAGTGCAGACATGCCAGCTTAGAGGCTTCAGCATGAAGATTGGGTATTTTGGTGCTCCAGGCACCTGTCTGAACATTTGTTGTGACTTTCCTTTGGACTTGGTTGGGCATTCCTCCTGTCAGATCAACCTCTCCTGGCAGAATACACAGCTGATCTGGGAACTCTCCACCATGCCTGCCATGTCTACATCTGTCTTACTGGGCTGTGAATCACAATCACATCTGTCTGGAGCACTACCTGTGCCAGCCTCCTGTGTGGCACTGATCTCTCTTCTCAGCTATTTCCACCTGATCTTTCTGGCAAAAACATCTCATCAGACCTTTGAACAAACAAATCAAATGCCTTCAGAGCAAAAATGCCCTGGGAAAGCTTCCTCCACAAATGTACTAGGGCACACTTTGCTGTAGGCTGGATATTAGCATCTCTCCAACAGTTATTTTTGTGGTCAGCATGCCCTCCAGGAGCTCACATAGGAACAAATATTTTCACCGTGACTCCTGACCTGCAAATCCACCATCACAGAGAAGACATTTTTTCCAGGCACATCACCTAGGAGCTGTTCTTGTTCCTTTTTGGGAACAAAACCAAGGGAGACCTGGCCATTTTAACTCTGTTCACTCTTACAGAGCACATCAAATGCTGCTGGAAATATTTCCTCCAGCACAAGAGCTAGTATGAGCAGATTTTTTTGAATCCTGTATGTCTGCTGGCATTTTGAGCATGAAGAGCCAAATGCAGTCTGTGTTGCTACTCTACCCACTAAGCTGGCAAGGGAAAATGTTAAATGTAAATCAAGTGTAAAGGTGAATAAAAACAGCCTTATGTGTAAGCTACAGCACACTGTTTCTCTTGGAAATTTTTCATCGTACCATTCCCTCCTGGGAGGCCAATCATATCCACATTTGCATGATTTTCCATGGTAATTAGAGCTCATAGCCTAAACTACTCTGTGGTGATCAAAAACATTTTGCAGCAAGGCAATCCAATCCAAGTGCTGTTATATTAACTACACTCTTGTGGAGCTCTGTGCAGTGACTAGCAGTGAGCTTACCGATTCCCAGAGGGACAGGTTCACTGTTTCCTTTTGATGAAAAGCTCAGAGAAATCTGAGTTTCCTCCAGTTCTGGAGCCAGAAATTGGGATATTGAATAGCACTGTAAAGGGAACCACCTATATACCAGTTCTTGGGAGCATTCACTTAACCAAAAATACTAGGGGTAAGGGTCTTATGGATCATGGAATTCTGAAAATAACATGACTCTTGGGATTCCCCAGCTGAGAGGGAAGACTGTGACTTTGGAACACTAAAAACAGTGTTGGGTTTGGTGCTCATAACACCATTTACAGTAAAATGACACTTGAGTTGTAAACTTCCTGACAGAAGGAGAAAGGATTTAGGGCAGTAGATCTGTGATTCAGACTATCTGGAGACAGAGTCAATGAGGTTATGGAATTTCTCTGGGGCACTTTTAGGAGGCAAGACATCACTGAACAAGTCTGCAGGTGATGATATCATCAAAAGTGTGAAGGAAATTACTTGTTCTGGACTTCCAACCTCCCTAACCATAAATATCTTAGGATTAGTGAGCCTCCCAAGCAGAGTCAAGAATACATGGAGCAATAAATAGTGATGCTGTAATCAATTTTTCATTCAAAATATTTTCATTTCTAGATTGATTATCTTCTTCCCCAATTATTCTTTTCCTTCTTTCTATGTTTCCTTTTTCCTTCTTTCTACACTTCATTTCAGCTTCATCTTTGCATCTCTTTTTCTACTCTCCCCTATCATCTTCATTTTAATTTTGTAGTCTGCCTTAGCTTTTCTTTTGTCCTTTTATTTGCCTTAAATTTTTCATAATAAAAATAATAATAAAAGCGGAATTAATGTGATGTTTACAAGCTTCTCCAGAAATCACTCTGCTTAAATATTTTATTTCCTCCTTTATCCTCTTTGACCCCTTTGTTTAGACTACAAGCTCATCAAGTGAGGGACCATTTCTTCTCCATGTTTGCACTCCTGAAGACAAAAGGGCTCTGTTTTCAAATGCTTCTCAATGTTAAAAAGCAAGCAAACAAAAAACCCTAAATCACCAACCATAATAGCAAGAAGTGTTTAAACAAGCTGTTTACCATTCAGTGTGACCTTGGTACCCTGATAAAAATGAACTAGAATTCAGTAAGTCTTCAGCACTTAAGTGTTTAAATAATTTTTGGAAGTCCCTGAGGATCCAATGTTTTTAAAATACAGTCAAGATCTAGAAAACTGCTAATTTTTGAACATTTTCATGGAAGCAAAATACTAGAAGAATATGCAATGTAAGCAATTCATACAACGTTATTGCGATGATTCCCTGATTTTTTAACATTTGCCTGAGAAATGGCAAGCTTCAGGCCACCCTACCTGCATCCCCAGCTGAATGCACAGCACTGTCATATGCCTGTGAATTGTGCTGGAAGTCTTGCAGGTTTTGGGACCACAGCCTCACGTTCTCATCCATGGGGGTGGTAGCCTGTGTTACTGTCGTGGTGGCACTTACAGCCTCTGCAGTCTTCAGCTGAGCTTGCTCCAAACGCTCTCTGGCCTCCTCTACAGAACAAATAGGGAAGGATAGGAAATGAACTCTTTCAAATATTCAAGTGTGTTGTGTGTCCCATCCCTCCCCACTCTCCGTCTTCCCCTTCCCTTTTCTCTTCTTCCCTCCAGTCTATATACACTGAGCATGATGCTGTATGGAATGGATTATTCTTTTGGTCAGCTGGGGTCAGATGTCCTGGCTGTGCTCCTTCTTAACTTCTCATGCATCCTCAGTCTCCTCACCAGTGTGAAAAGCAGAAAAGGCCTTGGCTCTGTGCAAGCCCTGCTCAGTAGCAACAAAAACATCTCTGTATTATCAACTCCATGTTCAACAAAAATCCAAAACACAGCCCCATGCTAGCCACTGTGAAGAAAATTAACTTTACTGCAGCCAGGACCAGCGCAAGAAGAATGTTAATAATTTCAGCGCCAAAGCATTTAATTTCATTATGAAAGTGTTAAAGCTGGATATTTGATATCTAGGTCTAGTAGTTTCAGCCAAACTCCTTTAAGTGCCCACAGTGCCAAACTCTTAGTAGCAACTTCACATCCATATTCAAAGATAAAAATGTGCTCTTGAATGTACGAAGATAGGACATCACAGAGATGAATGTGTGAAGATAAGACATCACAGAGATGAAGTTCCTCTTCCAACCTGTCTCTGCTGACTGCATTTTTGCAATGGCTCTCATCAGCTGGCTCCGCAGGGCGTTCATTCTGGCAAAAGTGCCATTGACTTGCCAGCTGGTGTCTGCAATGGTGTAACCGCTGCCTGTGGGGACAAAAGGGGTGGTACAGCTGAGGGGAGTCCAAGTGGTGTCTGAAAAGGTAAATTCAGTCCTGGGGAGGTATGTCCTTAGGCACTTACTATGCCATGGACAGTATATCATGATCTCTTTTAATTTCGAACATATTTGTACTCCTGACTTTACAGAATCCAAAGGAAAAACCAGCCCTGCAGCACCCCTGCTTGCCACAGGGCGTCTTCCAAAAACCTAGAGAGCTGTGTTCCAGTCAGTACTCTTTGTCCTTGCTTTACCAGAAGTGCTGAGAATAGCTGCAACTGGTACACAAGAATAGTTTTAAGGAACTCAAATTGTCCTGAAAATTTTAAAAAGTAATTCTGTAATTCTAGATCTTTCATTTACAGTGAAGAAAGGCCAAACTACTTTAACAGTTATTATTACCCTCCGCTGGTGAAATCCAGCTTTCTCAACATTTAAGCTGCTGTGATTTGATTTTAATTGAACTACTTAATTGAGTATATTTACCAGTGAACAACAGTTTGCAGGCTCACATTTAAAATGGTAGTTGTATGTGAAATGGACTTTTCATGAATGAAATAAACTATCAGTATCTAGTAGGATGACAACACGTGAGCTACTCAAACTGTGCCCATGGCTATTTCAAGTACTTTCTGTGGTAAATTCAATCAATAGCCTATTCTGTTGCAGCAGTAGTTCTGCTTAGTTATGTGCTTCTGAAATTTATTTTAATGTGCTTTTTCTTTTTTTTTTTTTTTAATGGCTATAAGCTGTTTGGGAAAGTAGAAAGGATGTATATTTACTGTCATGTGCTGTCCGTTGTAGCTGCATGGCTCGGATGAGAAGTTCTTCACTTTTACCTTTATGGTAAATGACCTGAGTATCAATTCCAACTGCAGCCTACAAGCATGTTCCAAAAAAGAAAGTCAGAATAATCCTTATCAAATATTCCACTTTATTGTGATTAACTGTGGACAATATTTTACCTGCATATAAATGCAACTGCAAAGTCACTACAGTTTCATTTGCTTTGTTAACATTTAAGATTGGCAGTTGGATTGGAAAAAAAGTCTGAAAGCAAAGATTTCTGTTTTAAGAAAGTTTAGAGAAATGTATGGTCTTCCAAACAACAGTACTGAGTAACAAAGGTGGAGGAAATCCTCGTAAGTTATCAGCTCCAGTTTAGACAATGTGACTAAATGCTGCATGTTATTTAGGCACTGTGACTGTTCATTTCTACTGTCATCTCAGATAGATGATTAATGCTTTCACTTCATGGGGAGCTGCCTTGCAGTCTGCAGCAGTATGCTGGAAACAGAGGGCTGGACTTGAAATCCCTCAGCCCTCTGGGGTTCAGACCCCTTCAATCTACCCAAATCCTCTCACTATCCTACTAATAAATTGCTGGTAAATAACATGTATATAGGTTGGTAACTACAGGCATACAAAAAATATGCCTGTAGTTGTAGAAAGTATTTTTGAACAGAAAGGCCAGAGAAAAAATTAGCATCCTACTCCTATCCTACTCCTTACACTGAGTGTATGAGTGGGCTTCGTCCAATTTCAGCCTGATTTTCTATGAGACACAGGGATGTCTTGACCACATTTCCTGCCGCATGGCACTGAGTGAAGCAGGAGGACTCAAGCACTAAATGCCAGCTCAGGTTCCTGCAGGAGTAGGGAGTTGTCTGTAATTTCACAGAAATGTCTCAATGTGAGTGACAACACAGAGCAGCATCACCCTATGGGACAGGGACAGAAGATCCTCTTGTGTCTTTTTAAATACCAGGGGATTTCAGACTAGAAGAATAATTAACTACATGGGATTTAATTCAGGAAATAATAAAGGAAAAAATTGTGCAGTGAGAAGTTCAATACTGCCAGTTAAGATAAATTTGTTTTTTCTTTACACTTAGGAGCCTGGAGTCTCTGAAACTTTGTAAAGTAAAAGCTGGTATGAAAATTACTTACATCCTTGACCCGGTTTGTTGTGTTCAGTGCCAACAATGCAACTTCATTGGCTTCTTTGATATAGCCAGCAATGTTTTCGTACACATTTGAAGCATTGATTGCCCTTTGTACCAAACCATTTGAATCAACACCATACAAATTCCTGTTAAAAAGAGAGCAAAAGGTGAAAGAAACCAAACTGAATCAAAGTAGTTTCTGACTACATAATCACACACATAAAGGTACTTGGCCTAACTGGTATTCTCTTTGTTGGGTTTGACCAATCTGAAGCAGGTGAAAACTGTGTGGATAGAAGAGTCTTCCCCGCCATTTAACTCTGAGAATTTTGCCCTTAACATTTATGTGAGCAGCAACAAATGACTGTTCAGCTTTTACTTTCTTTTTTTTTTTTTTTTCTAGATTAGATATTCCATAGATTAACAGAATAACAGGTCTATCAGTAATCCTTCTTCAGGAACAATTCCTCTCCATGAATGGAAAAACCTATGTGTTCCAGTGACCAGGATAGCTGTGTCACTGTCCTGTCTATATTTTCCAAAGGTAAGTGGGAAAAGGGGAGAATCAGATGAAGAATTATCCCTAGCCATGAGAATTTGCAGGAAGTTAGACTGAAAGAAACCTTTGATGGTATGGTTTTGATCTGCGTATTAGGTGATAACTGGTCTTCTGGGGAGATTCCAAACAGAAGATAGTTCAGGGCTCAACATTCATCTGTTAACAATTCTGAATAGATATTATTTTTTAATGTTCTGGTGATAAGCAGATTTCAAAGTATATTTTAGAAATAGATTCTAAATATAGATGTATTTGCACGTGTGTGCGTTCACTTCAAAGTGTTTGCACACCGAGAGATTATTAAATTTCCAGATTCAGCATTATTGCGAGAATTTTCTGCTAAAGTCCCTTAAGGCAAAACAATAAACTCTATCAAATAAAAGCCTAACAGGCTAATAAAGCAAACCTATAAAACCAAGATGTTTTGAAGACAGGCTAAATGTTTTAAAGGATTAAAGTTTTCACTGCAGACAATCTTCTCAACAAACAATGGAGTCAGCATTATTCCATCTGGGTATTTTGTGATTACTTTTGTTTGCTTTTTGTGAAATTCCTAATGTGTTTGGCTTGGTAATAATTTTTAAATTATTTTGGTAAGGGAGGAAGGGTAGCTATATGGGGTATTTTCTTTCAAGTTGGTCTGCTGTCCCCAATTAGCTGATCTCAGACTGAACGTACTGTTTGGTTTTTATGTTTCTGTAGTTTGTGTGTCATTATAGAACAGTTTCAGATGTCAGCTTTATACAATTGCATAAAAGAAGACCATCTGTTATTTTTTTCTCTATTTTAATCTCCTATCTAGGGCATACGAATATTAAGAAACAACTGGTATTTAGATAATATACTTGAAGAGTAGATGTAAGCTTATCTTCCAAAAGCATATGCCTATGATGTTACTTAAGGTAGAATTTGGTGACATATTTTATTTAAGAATTCATTTACAGCAGTGATTTTTTCCATGGATAGTCCCAATTGCAAAAAAAAAAAAAAAAATCATTAAATTTATCTGGAAATGATTTTTTAGTAAATTGGTGGAAGATACTAAATGCAATGTTGATGCATTTAGTATCTTCCAGCAAAATAGAAAGACTTACAATAAGTTTTTGATGTTGTTGTGAGCCAGTTTCATTGGGACAGAACCTACTAAGCATCGGAACTGCTCCATCTGTAAAATTGTTCTTGGAATAAAATTATCTCAAAGCTCATTTTGTGCCCTGTAATGCTAAACATTTTTTAAATGTAAATAAACTTGCTGACATGAGCAGTTTCTGCAGACCCCATTTAATCTTGCTTGTATTATGTTACTTTTCACTAATCCACCTTTCCTATTTTGCTATAGGAAGAGGAGAACATGCCCAATTAGACTAGAGAGAATGTCATGCAAGATATATACTTGTTCCTTAAAAAGTTCCATAGATTTTGTCCAGCTCAACTTCAGCTGTTCTTTGTGGACCATGACAAGTCCTTCTACACAAGACTTAACACTGATTAGTGCCTATTTGTTGTCACTGTGCTTCTGCTTGTCTTTTCAGCTGTTCAGTAAGTGGCACTTGTATGAACATAATCTGCTGAAGTTAAATTTTACCCATCCAGCTCATCAGCAAGTCTTCCTAGGTTTTGTGCATGATGCATAGCCTTCTCTACCAGTTCATCATCAAACAGGGACAGGTTGGCTATTTTTTCTTGCAGTTCCTTTTTTGCTCCATCTATTTCTGCGTAGAACCCCGATGCATTCTGAACAAAGCAGGGAAGGGAGGAAAGAAGATGAAAGTTGTAAAAATCGAGTCTGTATTTTGATTATTATGGGTTTTTTTACCCTTTATGTTATTATAATGTTCCTTTATTTCTGCAAAGGTTGTTTTATTTTACATCTTTAAGAGAAAAAGAGGAAAGATCTAATGGCGAATGCCAGTATGGAGACAAATGCAGGAAGATGAAAATCAACAAAAATTCCAGAAATCACTTAAGAAGGCATTGGAGAGACATGCATAAAATAAAAAAAGAAATATGGTAAAAGTCTTTCTGTATGTCCTGTATGTTTGCTCCAGAATTGTGCCAATGACAAGTCTTTTAGAGTTAAGTCCCCTTTCTGCCTTCTTGCACAGAGAGATTCCTCATGCTAAGACATCTTGGATTAGTCTAATTTGCAAATCAGTCCACCTAAATACTACCTATGTATGTATAGGCAAGGAGAAGTGGAATCCCTTTGCCTTAGCCATGTTTCTTCCTTTTATGAAATACTTGGGGGAAGACCAAAGGCCTGCATTCACTTTCTCTCCAGTACACAAGCTTTCCGATGTATTTGAAGATTATAAATGTGGTAACATGTGATTATAAATACAAAATACATGAAAAAGCATGAAACTGAGGGAGGGGAAAAGGATGAATGTGTGAAATGTGGAAATACTTGTTGCTGATGAGAACGGACAATGTATGATGTTTGTACTTCCTTCCCTGCAGTGTGAACATCCTCAGTGGGGAACCCAAAATTATAAACTTCAGCAATTCATTTTGGACAAAACACCAGAGAAAAACTCCAATGTACTGCTTGAACACAGGGATGGTTGCAAAGTAAGTTGTCGTTCTGTTTTCTCAAATTATTTTTTCAAAGAAAAATTAATGACTTTTCATAAATGCTTTTGTGTCAAGAAGTGGGCAACTGTGACCAAAATGAATGCTTGTGGAAGATTTTATTTTTTCTTCAGCTATTTCAAAATTTTAAAGTAAGTCATGAAGAAAGAAAGCAGCTTTGGTAAATATTTTACTTAGCAAATTCCTAGTTTTATTTTCTTTATCTTCTCATAGAAAAGCCAAACCCCAAAAATGTCTACAAATTTCCTTCAGCACCATGTCTGATTCAAAACACTGGATAGTAGTCTACAGCTCCAGGAAAGGATTTCTATACAACAATCTGGTTATATATGTTTGACACAGTGCCTGGTTCTAATTCTGATATCTGGGATTTTTAGTGTTCTTCCAGGCTCACTCCTAGGCACTAGGAAAGGAATTTAGCATATGATGCAGTCTTTTACCAGAACATTTTTTGGCAGTTGCTTATAATGAAATAATTGAGAACTCTACAGCATAATCTTTCATTGTGCTTTGCCTACAGTAATGTGTCCTTATATTAGAATTATTTTTTTTTACAGTAAATTGTAATAACAGAGCTTTTCATCCAAGAAAACCATCTACTTTTTCCGGGAATATTAGCCAGTGTTTCACTGAAGCAGTATAAAAAAGGAGAGCTTTTCCATTAGTGATCTAAACATGACTTCGAAAAATCTGGATGTATCATTTAAACAAGCCACTGAGGCACTTACCTTTATTACTTCACTTAACTCAGAATTGACCTTTTGTGGTTCTTCCAAAATAGCTGAGGCACTGAGCAGAATGCTGTTCACTTCATCCATTTGCTCTTTTGTCTTCTCATGTTGTTTCTAAAAAGAAAGCTCAAACCATAAATCACACCCTATACCATTTGTGCTTTGATGTGTTAATTTTTTGTTAAATGTGCTGGAGTTAATTCAAAGATAGCAGTGAGCTAAATAGATTTTAGACATATCAGAAGCCTGACTTTCCAAGACAGGTCTAATTGCTACATATTATGATGTGAATTACTTTTTGTTTGTTTGTTTTGTGAAAGAAATGTTGGATGATTTGAAAAAAATATTAATTTCATTTTACATTACAGCCTAAGAAGCTATTGGAATGAAGCACTATTCAGTTCACAGCAGAGACAAATTAAACATGGATTTTTCATTGTCATCTGGAGACTAAATTTTTCTGGAGTTTTTTTAAATCTACAGTACAGAGATCTCTTTTCCTTGTCAGTAGTAAAGCCAATGTGAACAATCTCTTTTGTACAGAATCTGCCTTCATTGTGAGGAATAATGTAGACCCAAATGGTTAAGAACAGTGAACAAATACAACTACACACTTCAGGCTTTGCTTCATAACTGTGAGGCAAGCTGCAGCTTGGCATTGTAATTATGGAACAATGGAAAAACAGAAAAGGTTTTGTATTTAAGGATCTCAAGCTCTTGTGAAAGGATTCACTAGAGGAGTACGCCTGATTTCTCTATTGAATTCTTAGACCTTCCATATCAGCATGAACTTCTAGCACTGCAAATTTCAAGAAGTCAAAACTCTGCCACTGATGCTGTGAAACACAGAGGTTGGCCTGAATTTGTGGGATCATTCTTCAAATCACAAAATTGCTCGCTAACACCCTCTCCTCCAGGAAACAATTTCAGCTATTGAAATGAAAACAGTTTGATTTGAATGGCCCCAGATTGTTCTCTTTGTAATTATTTTCCCTCCCGAAAAAATAAATGAGAAGTTTTAGGTGGGATATTTTGGTTTTGAATTCCTTAAAAGAAATTTATGAAAACAGGAAAAGAATCACAGATCTGCTCTGAAGAGAAGGGGACAGGTCACCTCTGAGCTGTGTTCCAGGGTGGAAGCTTTACTTTGTCCAAAACCCTGAAACTGTTCATTTGGACAGGGGAAAACTGTTGTAGCCTCATAGCTAAGCTAGCAAGTTCACCTAGCAAGTAGGAAACCCAATTTCAAGGTACCTATTGTGGAGCAGTTAGACAATGGATTTGGGCTTGAAGATTCAAGGGCAACTGTCAACTCCTGAAAAAGTGGGGATGCATTTTGTTTAAAGTGGTTCGGAGGAAGTTTGGATCAGACAGTATGAATGCACTCAGCCCAGGGCACAAATGCAGTGCAGAGTCTTTAATTGTTTTCTTAGAACAGAATTAGTTGTGTGAACATGAGGCCCTCCCACATTATAAGTCAGGACACAATTGGATGAAGTAATCCCACCACAATATTTGTAGCAGCCATGCTACCTAAAATTTCAAGCTTCTTGAGTTTTACTGTAGCATACCTTTCTAGTCTAGGCATAAATACCCCTCTCTTCCTCAGTCAGATGAGGCATGACCTGCCAAAACTTCTCATTTATTGTCGCTCCACAAATAGATAATAGTACCTTGCACTTCTACAAGCTGTTTCTTAGAACTGAAGAGTCAAACTCATCCTGCTGAGTGCTCCAAGAAATTAATTTTTGGTGTGGTGATTCCTGAATCTAAATTGTGTGCAATCTACTGTTTTAAGTAGTGGCAGAGATGGAGTGTTCACAGTCAACACTTATGATAAGTGTGGTGCACAGTACCTCCTGCCTTTGGAGCCTGGCTGTGTTTTCCCTGTTTATATCCTCCGTTTGTGTAACATAGTCAAGCGCCTCGCCTAATGCCTCCCCCAGGTCTGACAGCTTCACGTCCTGTTCGCTGAGCTGCTCCAGCACATCAGTTACCAGGGATCTGGTGTCGTTGTGCTTCTCGTGAAATGCTTCAATTTGCTGTAGCACTGGGAGAAAAATAAGAGGCCAATAAATCCAAAGCTTGCATTTCTGACAGAACTTACCTATACAGCAATTTCTTTGCTGTTATTCAGGCAACAGTAAAACACATTTTGTAAAGCTCACTTGAGGGATTATATACCTAGATTTTAACTTTCCCTTCTCTTTGAGAAGGAAAGATGGCTCTCATTTTACTATTTCGTTTTAATCCTATTACTTCCCCCTCTGAATATATTTTATTAAAAGAAACTAGGTCTGTCTTTGCCTACTTTACATTTGTTTTTCATTGTTAAACCTAGGCAGCCTGTTCTGGAGAAGACGGTCTTTATGCCTCATGTTCTGACTCATGTTCACTAAGCTGTGAGAATTAGGCTGCCACTTTTTCCCATTGTAGCAGCTTTTCTCTCTCTGCTCTTGTTTGCTGTCTCCATAGCAGAGCTGGCAGGGGGGATGATGCTCACATGAGCAATGCCAGCCCTGCCATGAACCTTCCTAGGCAGCTGTTGTTGAGGTGCTGCAGTGCACAGGCACACACAGACACACAGACCTTTTCCTCCCCATTTTGCTGTGAGGAGCACCAAGCACCAACAGGGACTTGGGGCAGGAATTTGGAGCAGCAGCATCTCCATCACAGCAGCTGGTGCTTGCCAAGTGCCTGCTGGATCTGCCCAGGGCCCAGCAGTACACCCAGAGCTGCCCAACACCTGCCAGCTGAGCATCAGCACGTGGCTGAAAGGAAAATTGACTTAAAACTCACACTCCTCTGCTGCATTTTCCTCCTCATCTGCAAGTTGCCTCTGATTAGTGAAAGGCTTTCGGCGTTTGATCTCCTTCAGCATCTCCTCAGCCACGCTGCGCTTCTGGGCAATTTCTTCAGGGCTCAGCTCTTGTTGAATTGCATAGTATTTTGACTTGCTGCTGATTTCTAGGGGGAAAAGGGAACAGATGGTCGATTCAGTATGACTACAGAGAAATAAATACTGTGGACTACTTTTACTTTTGTGAATTGTGATGATACTGATGGCAAAACAAATTTTAATTATCTTCAACTCCATAGTAGGTAATCATTATATTTAATCCAATCTTAATATTAAATCTGTAAATAATTCACTCTTTCTGTCACATGTGGAGGTCTCAACAGAAAAGGATGGGATTAAGCAGACATGGGTTGTGTGCATTATTTGGCTTGACATTTCTTATAGGCTGGGATAATAATTTTGTTTTGGATTCTGTGGCATGTAGCAGGCTGGGGCTTTAATCTAGATCATGATTTTCAAGTGCTGCTGTTTATAAAATAATAACAATGCCAAGGAGACTGAAGTAACCTCATTTTCCATCTGCAGAAGTTTGAGGCATCCTAAGGAGGTAACATATGGCTTCTTGCCTGATGCTGCCTAGCTGGTTTGGAGATAGATACTATTTTAAGGTTTTGGTCTCAGTTCAAAAAACATTGTTGTATCCCTGCAGCTGAAATTGAGTTTACCCATTCCCAGTGTAATCATTACAAAGTTTACTCACTTCTCACTCCCTGGACTTAAATACCAATCACCTCCTCTTCTATTTCCTGTGATGTGTGTGCCCTTGGCTAGCGCTTGTCACTAGCTTTGTGGGTAAACAAAGTTGGCAAAACCAGCATTATTCTTATGGAAGATTTTTATAAAAAATAGGTGTGTAATTGTGTCACCACTGGTTCCTTGACAGAGTGTCTATATGCCTGCTCTTGCTGGACTCTGAGCTCATTAGCAGAGCTTTAAGGGCTCATACTGAGCAGAAACTGATGATGACCATGGATTTCTTTTTCCTTATGCTGGCACATGTGTGGGTGAACATGGGTGATGCCTCTGTAGAAGAACAGTTTTGAGCATAGTGGAAATAATTTTCACCTACTTGTTTCCAACTGTTTTCATGCTACTCACAGTCATGGACATTTTTTCTTCTATAACAGCTTAACGTGATTGTGCCATTTGTGTGCCAAGTTAGATGCATATCTGCCTTATGTGGTTCCTGTCCTGCTCCAAACCAATTAATGATACAAAAGGATGATACACAGACATCAACCATGATTGTTAGTGACGTACAGTGAGGCTCATGCTGACACTTGTACTCAAAAATTGTAGAAATGAAATGTGATAGATGGCCAGACAGTCAGTGGTTTTTAGCATCAGAGGTGTAAAAAGACAGTACAAATAAAACATAGTATATGGTCTTAGCCTGGCTCTTTTTCGTGATGGGACATATTAACCATGTTTCTTGAGAGAAAGTAATGGAGCACCCATGGAGGTAAGGATAAGCAAGGATAACAGTTGATATGTAACAACTTTTCCTTACACAAGCTGCCAGATGGCTTGCAATAACTGCCAAGATAGAGCTAATCAGGTCTAATAATCAAATATTTTCAATTGGAAAAGGTCTGTTTAACCTCAGCATTTCTATTCTGGTGCCATAGACAGCTTTTGCCTGCTGTTGGCTTTGCTGAAGAGTGAGGGAAATCTGTTCTGCAGCAGGATGGAGGCTTTCATGTCACAGGTGTACAGGGGACAGGGGTGTTTTTGAGTATATTTATTTCATTGCTTTCTGCAGGTACTGAATAAGAGGCTGCAGTTGGTTTAATCTCATTTTTATATTTCAGGATGATAATGGTATGTCACAGATATTCCAGATGAAGATGATTATCTCTGACTAGGAAATCTTTTTTGAGTGCAGTTGTGCTTGAGAGGGTGTTCACTGTTGCCATAAATTACATATTGTCCTATATATCAGAAGATTTTCCTTTGATATATAGGACAGTAAAAATTCTTGATGTTCCATTAATACATGAAGGTTTCATTAATACATTCTTGACACTGAGATGAACCAGGAATGAATCTATTTACCTTCAATGTTATCTCTTATATCATTGAGCTGCTGCACAAGCTGGGAAGCACGGTTGTTGATCTCCGTGGTTTCCTTCTGTACCAGGCGGCCTTTGCTGGATGCTTCATTTCCCTATGAATAAACCATGAGAGTAAACATTAGATTTCTTTTCAGATGTGAGGATGAGCAGTATAAACACACATTTTGCTTTCTCCTGGTGAGCATGTGGAAGTCCTTTTTATCATATAAAGTAGTATTTAAAGGTGTTCAAAGTGAAGATCTGTCTTGTCATTGTTTTCAGAATTGCAGAGTGAGAGATTAAATCCTGTCTCATATTTATCCATAGTTTGCTGCGATAAAATTTTCATAAATTATGTACAGTTGTAAAACTCTATCTACTGAGTCTCCCAGGCATTCAGTGGGGCTGCTGGTATGGCATTTCCTGAGTAAACAAATAGAATGAAGAAAAAGGTGTCAAGCTCCCAACTCGTTTTAGATCTGTGTCTCCCTCAAGTGAGGTCCCCAGCCCTGCAACTTGTAAAATGCTCCGAACAGAAAATACTGTGAGTGTCTGCAAAACCCACTCAAGGCCCTAGCACCCATTTTCCATAAATGTTCCCTGAAATAGCAAAGAGCTCAATATATTCGGAGTTACTATTGTGGTCTTCCATTGTCAGAGTCTGGGGTCATTATTTACCTGACTTACTAGCAACCACAAGTATTGATGTGAAACTAGCATTAGCAGTAACCAGGGAGAAAAGACCAGAGGAAATACTGAATTTATTTGCTCAGGGACAGTAAAACTGACGAATGAGGAAAGAAATCCCCAGATAGTACTGCAAATGAAATGTTATTATCCAAACTCACAAAATATTCATAGAAAACCAAATGCCTTAATCAGTCTGCCCACTAGCTACAGAGAGGGACACTGAGGCATGTGAGCTTGGACAGATATTCACAGGTACGGAGCTGTGAGTGTGAGTTGGTTTAATAAAAGCTCTCTTGAACTTAGGCATAGTCTGTATAAATTTTATGTGCCCTTTCTGCTAAGTAAGTGTTGATTAAAACCACACAAACCAAAATTTTCTCTTTCACTTTCCTTTGTGCTGCTTTTTTGCCCCCTGCCTGTTCCTATATTTGAGTTTTAGTTTAAGGTATAATTTTAATTTGTCTTGTGAAGGAATTGGTAAGGGGAATATAAGGTCTGGCACTTTGCAATAAGCATGAAATATAATCTAGTTGTATAGCAGCTGTGGCTATCTTTGATAATACATAGAGTGATGAATTTTACTAATATATGTATATTGCAGCAACAGAAAGATGTTTAATATTATCTTTTTAAAATAGAGGATAAGCAATTTTGAACCCTATTTCTTCTCTTAACATATATCATAGCATATATAATATTCTTCTAGGATGCAATGAAAGTGTTGTGGGAGATGAGAGCTGATAACCCTAATTTTATAGCCTGGCAGCTGGATGTGGATGCAACATTTATGATTATAATTGTATTAAAAATATCTTGAGTGCTGATCAAGCTCCCATCTCAGTGGGTACATGAAAAATCTTTTAAACTGTCAGTTTTGAAATATATTTTGAAATGTCCAATCAGGACTAATTTAATTTTAAGAGAGCATACATGTAAAATAGATATAGTACAAATGCTCCCAAAGTCAATCTGCATCAGTTTAGTGTTGGTTACTTCACTTAATTAGAAATCAAAATGTGAATGAGAAAGGCAACGTGTCTATCCCAGATCAACCACGTTGTGTAGGGGGTAGGTGGGAACTCAAATCCTGAGGGGAAGATTTTTGTGAGTGGTGACAAACCTCCAACCACACTCAACACACTTTTTACCTCCTTCTTTTTCTGTGAAGACTTGATAATTCATTTATGCTTTTATTTCATATTTAAAGTAGAAAGTTACAAAATAGAAATAGAAATAGAAGGTTCTTCCAGCTGTCAGGGCACACCCACTCTTGTTTAGTGACCCTGAAGTGTCAGACTAGATGTATAGAAATTTTTTTATGAAGAGGGTCAAACACTGGAACAGGTTTCCTAGAGAGATGGTTGATGTCCGATGTCTGTCAGGATTTAAGAGGCATTTGAACAATGCCCTTAATAAGATGCTTTGACTTTTGGTGGGTCCTGTATTGCTTAGATGGTTGAACCAGATGATCATTTTAGGTCCCTTCCAACTGGGACTATTCTGTACTCGCCTCTTATGCCAACAGGTGAATATGACAAAGTGCCAACCCTCAGAGCTTCGGCAGAAGGCTGTAAACAAACCTGTTCATTAAGTGTTTCTGCTTCTCTGACGAGATCATTCATTTCATCTGCAGCATCATCAACCTGGATGGTCCAAAGTGTAGCATGATTCTTCTTTTTGGACATTGCCTCCTGTGTATGGGAAAAAAAGTCAGTGCATCTGAAAACAAACTCCTTCTCTAGTGAGGGCAGGGATTGATTGAAATTTACAGGAATGGAGTGGAAATTCAAAGATTCAAACTACATGAAAAAATAGACAAATCATCAGTGTTTGTACCTGGAGATGAGTGGTAGTGAGGTTCAGGTCATTCAAACGCCTTTGAGCTGCAACACCTGTAGAAATGCTCAATAAAGTGGATTTGCTTTCGTCGATCGTCAGAACTGACAATCGGATGTCATCTGTCAAATCCCAAATGCATTTATCGCAGCCTGATAAGAAAATAAGACAGCATAATTTTTCTTTAGTGTTTGTGTCAGCTACAGCAAGTGTCTTAAATGCGTGCAATAGTGCTCTTGACCCATGGTGTTCACTCTGTCACTGATGCTTGCTGGTGGATACCCCTTTTCTTTCACTTTCATCCTCCCACTTCCAAGGTTACTTCTACAGTACAGTTATGACATTTCTAGCTGAGCAGCACCAGATGGGACTGCTCAAAGAGGCTGACACAGGGATTCTGTAATCAGTTGGGAGTGAGGGAGAGGTATTTCCTGGCTATTCCCTAGGCACTACATGTTTGTGGCTTGAAGGACAACAGATGAAGGTCAAACAAAACCAACTGCATTTTGTCAGAACCTCAAACTTGATATTTAAAATTTAGTGGTATGAGAAATAAGGATGTCTAGCACATGGGCTCTTGGCCACCTACCTCGTTACAAGGACAACTTCTAAAAGCACAGTTATAATGTGCTCAGAAAGTGCCTTGGCTGAACTATATCCTTGTTCCTGCTGAATGATTGCAGTGCCGCCTTGTTTATAGTGACACTGGTGCCAACACTGAATGCAAGAGACTTAGGTGAATGTGAAACACAGATTCCTACAAAAACTTTTGCTCAATATTTCAGCAGGCCCTGAATGTTTTCCTTCTGGTTGCTCTTCAGGCACATGATCCCTCTTGGGAGTTGGTTCAGTAACCCATGATCTACATCATATACAGGTATAAATACACTAACATTTAAAAAATACCTATGGTTACCAATAGCTACAACATAGTACTCCTGGAAACTCCCCAGGCTACTCCTGATACTCCCTATCATTAGAGTGTGGGAGACAGTGGGCAAGGAACTGACTGATGGATATATGCCAAGTTTTCAACAGCAG
>NW_005054306.1:4662599-4714157 GCF_000277835.1 Geospiza fortis
GGCTAGTATGGGGCCATGTTTTGGATTTGTGCTGAACACAGGGTTGATAATGTAGAGATGTTTTTGTTATTGCTGAGCAGAGTTTACACAGAGCCAAGACCCTTTCTGCGTTTTGTGCTGCCATGCTGGTGATGAGACTAGGGATGTGCTGGAAACTGGGAGGAGACACAGCCAGGACAGATGACCCTAGCTGAGCAAAGGGATACTCTAGACCGTGTGACATCATGCTCAGTAAATACAGTGGGGAGAAGAAGGAGGAAGGGGCTGTGGATTTAGAGTGATGGCATTTGTCTTCCCAAGTAAATATTATGGGTAGTGGGGTCCTGCTGTCCTGGAGATGGCTGGATGCCTGGCTGCCCATGGGAAGCAGTGAATGAATTAATTATTTTGCTTTGTTTGCAAAAGTGTGTATGGCTTGTGTGTGCACAAGTTTTCTGGCTTTTACCCTTCTGATTCTCTCCCTGTTCCTGCTGGAGAGACTGAGTGGCTGTGTTGTTGATGGAATTAAACCACAACTAGAAAACCCTAAATTATATGCAGGATGTCACAGGTAAAGTTGGGAGGACAGCTTTTAGGGCCAGAATATTATTTTTCAGACAGTGTGTCTCAAGGTCTACGGAAATGGCTTTGGTGATAACTTCCCTACTGCTCTGCAGTTTGGACCTGGACGTGTAGTCTGCATCACAGAGTTGGAAATATGCCTGTACTCAGACAAGTGTGTGAGAACATGCTGAAGTACTCAATCAGCAGGACATTGTGTATATTCACACACTAAAGTGCCCTTTGGGACCACTGTCAAAATCCTGAGCCCAATGAAGTACCAAGCTCTTATGTTACTATTTGTAAGCTTCTAAATATAAGAGCAACATTAATTATTGGTGTTTTTATGATAATGTTCTTACTGATGGTCGGGCAGTCTGTGTCAGTAGAAACTTCAGGACTGTCTGCAAGGCATTCTCCAGTCTGGCTGTCACACATTCTGCCTCCACAGTTACATGCTGGGGAAAAAGAAAGGATTTTTGAAAGAAGAATCTTCAAAATGTACAATCCCCCCTTCCAAGACTAGTGAAAATATTATACTTAGGATTGTGTGTGGGTATTCAAACCAATATGAAGAACTCTTTGGACTGATTTTCCTTTCAGTACTTGGAAAAGGTGTTTCTTGCACTGGTGAAATTTGAACAAATAGAATATGAGGTAGAAACACCTCTGTTTCCAGAGAAGAGTGAGAACACCTCTGCTGAAATTACTTGTTCAAAGCTTGGTCACGAGTCAGCGAGGCCAGAGTTGCCCAGAAGGGCCACTGTACATCAATGTCTAGAGAGGGTCACATTTAGGACATGTATTAAGAAAAGCGGGGCAACTAAAGTTAATTATTAGTTACAAATCTCTCCACAGCCCTGTGGAATTTATCAGCACTCTGTCAGGCTGTCACTAAAAAGGCTTTGCAGCTATCAGGGATTGATTGTGGACTCCAGTTACACTGTCAGCTTGAACATATCAAAAAGTAAATATCTCCCACCACTTACAATGAAGAATAAATGATGTTTTATATTTTTTCAAACTTGAGAAAGCAACATTTTTATTGCCAGCATAAGTGGCTTTTTAAAAAGCCCAATTTTTAATCTAACATCTCTAAACCTCTTTCAAGGTTTAATTGGCCTTTTAAAATATATTATCTTAAAATATTAAGATTAAAATATTCTTGGAACACTTCACTGCAATAACAAAAACTCAAGCAGAACATAAGAACAGCAGTAATCTATCTGGAATTTATTTTGGTCTTGTGATTTTTGGTTTCAGCAGAATCTCATATAACAAGATATTTTACTGCCTTTTTATTGCAGCCCATTAATTTTTATGTATGAATGCCCTTCTATTTACATTTCCCATTGCACGTTCAAGGATTTGTCAAGAGAAAATACGTAGAACAACTTCAAAGACAACATCATGCACTAACGTCAGAATAATTTTGTGTGAGTGGGCCAGTGTTAGTAAAACACTCTTAGTGTTTTTGCACTGTTTAGGTACAGTTTTTGTACTTATGTAAGAACAGAAATTGGTTATGAATTCTCTGATGCAGTCAGCATTTTGACCTTATCACAATCTGTGCCTTCCAGCTTTTGGATCTATGATTACTTTTAATTTGTTATTTCTTTTTTTTAAGAAGTGAAAGAAAAGTATCAGTTGAAAGTAGAGATTTCTCTTTACCTATATAATGGAAACTGGGCTATCTCCAGGTAGCAATATTAAACTTTAATATTTCTCAATTTCAAAGAGATTGGTGCTCAAGAAAATAAAATTGTGTCTTCTTATTTAAATGAATACCTGTGAGTCTGCTACACAAAATATTATAGCAAATTAATTCCAAAAGCAGTCTGGACCATTTTTCAACTACTTGTTTAAGAGGTACCACAATTTTAGTAAGAAATTATGACTTTCAATGATACCATAGTTTGCTGATGGGGAAAGCTTCTAAACTTACCTTTATTTCTGAGAGCCATTTGTGAAGAGCTATGAACTATGGCTAAAGGATATGTGGTTAAAAAAAAATTAAAAGCAGCTTAAAACTACCATTCACAGCTACCCAGGTTTTGTCTTCCACTTAAAAGGAAAAAAAAATTATTTTAGATTGATAGAGCTGCTTGTTAATTTAGTGGTCTTGCCTTTTTTTGTTTTATATACCCTTTGAGATGCTCTATCGAAATATGCAGACTGGCTTGATTCTTACAATAATTTTGTTTCTCTATTTTTAGTTTAAAGAAGATATTTGACTTATTTCAGAATCAATTCTAAGCAATAGTTCCTAATTTTCCCGCAAAGCCAAGTAAATGATAAGTTTTCCCTGTGAACTACACAAATAGTTTGAATATCGTGCATGTATTGATGCACTGCAATCTGCACAGCACTGTCAAGTACAGCACATCGTGGTGCTCAGCAGAAATGAAGATGAAATGAGAAGTGTGTAATTCTCTGAAACATCATACTGCAAAATCAGGATTTGCTAGAGTGAACTTCAAGATTAAATTAACTTCTGAAAGGAGAAAAGCTGTACCTCTCACAACACATTCAAGCACCCAAGCACTTTTTATTTTTAGCAAAGATGAAACGCTGCAAGGAAATCTGCTAATGAAGAGAATTACCACACTGATTTGAAGTCTATGTGAACAGCCTGTACAGAGAACTCCTGTGTACCTCCTTAAGGGTGCAAAGAGAAAAACTGTACTGAGGTGATAAAAGTTTGATTTGAGTTTCGAAACTGCACTTTCAGAGATGTCTTCCAAAATCACTTATTGCATAACCTGCTCAGACACTTGGAATGGCCTGTGACTCTCAGACTTCTGGCAAAGTTACTCTTAGGTCCTTAAAGCTTTCGGCCATGGGCAGGGCACGATGTGGGCTGTGGTTTGCAGAGGTGAAGTGCTGGGTGTGTTCGTCCTGCCTCATGGAATTCAGGACCCACACTTCCTGGAACAACTGCAGTTAATTCATCTCAGGCAGTGAAGTTTATAAACAGGAATTTTTTTTGTCACCTCAAAATCACAGACATGATGTATTTTATGAACATCTTGGCTACCTAAATCCAGGCAGAGGGTGAGTTTTGGGGCATGCTGTTCCCCACAGCTGATGTCTTCTTAGCTGGATGGGATACATGGCTTTGGCTTTTGGGATCACTGTGCATGAGCACCGTCTCTTCCTGTTCAGCATAAATGGAATTCAACCACATGACTTCGCAATATGAGTTGTATCCTGGAGATGCAAACTCAAATTCCAGCTGTCACTGGAATATAAAACCAGATAGGACCATCATGGCATCATATGGGGTCCCCTACAAGTGAAGATAGCAGCACAAAGGGCATGTGATTGCACAGCATCCTCACAGCCTCCATCCTGTGTGTCCCAAACCACTTTATAATAAGGAAGTAAAAAACAAAGTCCAATTACACAGTGAGTTGCAAGAAGGATCAAAAAAGACATTGCTAAGTCCCTGAGGCCTGTAGCTCTGTACACGGAGGCCCTGGAGCATTTCTGAGGTCCAAGCTGAGTGTGTGCTTCAACTGTCTTACTTTTGAGTCAGGCTGAGGTAGAAATACTTTGTCTCCCTTCTTTGTGTTCTGGTCCTTGAGGGACCCCTGCCAAAGAATTTGGGAGGGAGCCCCAAGGTCCTTGCTCTGAGCACTTGCATTTTGCCTTTAACAGTGACTGTTCCTAAGTGCTTTGAAAGAGGATGTAAACTTCCAGAGCCAAAGCAAGGATACAAGGTAGGAGGTGAAAACCCTGTTTGGATTGAACTCCATGTAAATTAGGACAATATTGGAGGAGACAAAACTTTGTGACCCCTCTGTGCAGGTATGTTTGGCTGAGGTACTCCGGGTAGCACTTGACCAGACCCTGAAAGTACCTTTTGTGTGAAAATACAGCAACCAGCAAGATTACACAGACTTGTAGGAAATGCAGAACATATCACCAATGTGGAAAATAGCAGAAAAGTGAGTGGGTATTGGGTCAGGACAGGAAGGATGATCCTGTTCCCAAAAAAAATACTTTCAAGTTTTTAAGCACCATCAGCCTGAGTGGTCATGGTGTGGACAAGCACAAAGGTGAGGACTTTGCCCAAAGAACTCTTAGAGAACCTTATTTAAAACAAGATTCAGGAGAACACAACAGTGCCTCCATTAAACCTGACCAGGCACTAGAGATGTTGGAATCTGGGATCTGAGACTTGGTCATGGGAGATGGAAAGAGATATTTCTCTGGCGCCTGGGATGATTCAACTGAACAGGCATCCAAATTATCCCATCACCTGCCTCCCAGAGCCCCAGGTATCTGACAACTGGTTCAGGCATCTCTGATTTCTGGGAGATCACCCACAGACTGTGCTGTGTTGCTCAGCTCTGCTGTGCCAGACTGCAGACAGTACCTGTGCAGTTTTTAGCCAGTCTGGCATCCCCGTAGTAGCCCGGAGCGCATCGTTCGCAGTTGAAGCCGCTGGTGTGGTGCAGGCAGTTGCGGCACTGGCCGGTCTCTTCATCACAGTCTTCAAAAATCAGATTTGGGTCTGAGTTGCCATTGCAGTCACATTTTTTACAAGTGCTTCCAATTAGCAAAGGGTTCCCATAGTAACCAGGGGCGCATCTGAAAGGAAGAGCAACACCGGCAATGACGAACAATGACATTCCTGTCTGTGACACCTTTTTTTCTCTGACCTTATTTGTGTTATCAGGAATTGATCATTGTCTGCAGCTTCTAATGGACAGAAAGCTAATTAGGAGCTTTACTCCTACAGAGGCTATTTTGTGTAATCTCAATCTGTACTGTTATATATTTTCCCCTTCTGGAACACCCCTGGTATCTCAAGCATACCAGTCTGCATTAATTTATTTTTTCTGTGTTCCTTTTGCAGTGAAATGATTTTCTCCCTATTGTTTTAAAATCTGTGACAGAATTACCTTGGCAGCAAGGCAGCTCTACAGTGTTTGTTTTGGTCTCTTTCAGCTCTGTATCTCACCAACTATATTGTGTTATATAGGAAACTGGGGTAAGAGGCCGCATTTCAGGATGCTGAAACTCAGAGGAAGCTCAGACTTTATTTCTATTATAAATATACATAAAAAGTACTGCCCAGGAAATGTTTATAGAAATACTTCTAAGGTGAGATATTGGGGTGGCTTCTGGTTTTGGAAAACAGCATAGGCCCTGAACCAGACTCTTTTTTCAGATCTGTTTGATGTTATCCTGTTGGATGAGGGTAAAAACCTGAGAGCCAGGGAAGATTCCTTTCTTGGTCTGCAGAGGGAGAGAGGGAGGTGGGTACCAGGCACACCAGTGAAAGCCTGAAATAGGTCCAAATTTCTTATCATGTCTTGTTATGTTTGGGAAGCATTTCAGTTGAGAAATTTCTACATCTTAAAATGAGAGGCATGTCAATATTATGGTAGTTTTTCAGAGTATAGACGCACCAGCGATATAACACTCCTGGATGATCACTGGCTCTAAGCAAAGAGGTAGTGACAGATTTGGTTATTTGGAAATTAAATAGTTTCAGTTAAAGATGTTTCTGCCGATATCAGGGAATGTGCTTAATCCTACAAGCAAGGGGAACTTTTGCAAAACAACCATTGACACAAGGGGAACTAGTAGTGGGGTGGGCATGGAGTGCTAATGCCCATGATGCAGAAGCCTGGAGTTCAGAGATCAGGGACTTATACTCCAAAACTGGAAATGAAGAATTCCTGACAGGAGGGGAATAACTGGCTGGTGTAACAATTGCTGGCTGAAGGAACTGGAGGATTGAATAGCTGCTGCAATGATTTAGGTAAGAAGCATTTATTGTAGCTCATTCTGTTTTATCACCATGTTGTCCTTGTCTCCCATCCAAAGTCCTGTTTAAGATGCTATTTTTTCTGTCTGCTGTTGGTAGGCAGGGAGGATGAGCACTTGAGGCAGGTCAGATTAGTTTTCCCAGATTCTGGCTGGGTACCTAAATCAAGGTCAGTTGTCTTCTAAAATCTGAACAAAGTCAAATTCAGGTTCTGCCATGTCTGAACCCTGAAAATATGTCAGATGTGATAAAAGCTTCGAGTTTTGATCTATTCCTATATTTTCTCTTGTTTGGTTTTTTTTTTTTTTGATAAAGAGAGTAATTTCCTCAACACTGCTTTGTTCATGTTCCAGTCCTGAATCCTCACAGTAGAAACACATAAAATTAAAAGCATCTTAATAGAAACCATTTGGCTGCCTCAAACACTGCTTTTGTCAATGACAAAGGCTCTTTCTGTCTCTTTGCAGCACTGCCAGAATCTTTGGTGCAGATTTTATCATTTGGGTGACCCAGATGTAAAGAATTAAAGTGTGGCCGGGAGTTCTGTTCACCCCCTGAAGAACTGTGAGTGCAACACTGAGTGCAGAGTGTCATTTATGATTATGATTTGGTTGAATCATTCCCCATTCCCATGGGAGTTAGAGCAGGCAGTGATGGGTAAAGTTACTAGTCAGTCATGCTGGAAGTCTTGCTACAATTGTCTTAAATTTCAGTTTTTTGTTTTTCTGTAGTCTGGTATTTTCCAAATGATCATCTGTCTAATGTGGCCACCAGCTTCATTCACAGAGGTCACTGAGTAGGGCTGGGGTCACACCAGCCTTTTGCTCCCTGCTGCCCACATCTACCAACAACAGTGTGCTATCCCCACCAGCCCTGCCATGTCTCTCCTGTCCTCATCAGGACAAGGCCATTTCCCCCTTTCTTTTCCAAAATAAACTGTTCAGCTCATTTGCCAGGAACGTAGAGGACATTCCCCCATATCCCCACAGATACATTTTGCAAGTGCTGCTTTTTATGACCACCTGAGGCACCAGAACAGGTTTCCCAGAGAAGCTGTGAATGCCCCATTGCTGGAAGTGTTCAAGGCCAGGCTGGATAGAGCAAACTGGTCTAGTGGAAAGTGTCCCTGCCCATGGCAGGGGGTTAGAACCAGATGAATTTTAAGGTCCCTTCCAGCCTGAGCTCTTCTATGACTCACTTTCATTAGCCATAACTTCTCATCTGGAGCAGCTGTTTAAAGCAAAAAGAAACTTTCAGAGCTGAAAATAAATGTGTTACCTTCACTGTCCCCTTTGCCACTCAGTACATCTCATAGTACTGAGGCATTTAACCTTTTTTGAATTGTGGGTAGGATGTGAGAAGAGCAGAGGCCACTGACTGGAAATGTTCTGCTCCATCTCTGCACTTTATGGCCTGAAAAATTTCAGAGGCCTGGAGTAAATGTCTTTTCTTAGATTGTATCAATAAATGACCCTTTTTTGCTAAAAAAGAATATTTCCTCTCCCATTATAAAACTGCAAAGTGGTCTTTGTTTCATTCTGCAGCCATAGCTGCTTCCTGTAATTATTAGTGAGTAAGAAATTAACTTCTTCTCTGGCAATGCCAAAAGAATCTTTTTCATCTATTTGCTTTGGATGGTAAATTGTAATTTGTTCATCTGTTCTTTTTAACATTTGTGCATTAACAAAACCTGCATGGCATCAGTTATCACCCTGATGCCTTACTGCTGAAGTCCAGGAGAAAAATGATTAATTCCTAAATTTCAATTTGGGAAGCTGGTTTACTCAGTTCCTAGCTAGGATGCCTGTGAGTTCACACCACCTTTTTCTGGCAGTGCCCAGCAGCAGTGTGTGCCAAGTAGGGACTTGCTCTTTAGCAAGTGGGCAGGGGCAAGCAGTGCATCATCCAGCTTTGAAACAGTTTTTGATATTTCTGATAAAAATGGGAGTAGGACCAGAGGCAAATCCTCTCTGTCACTGCTTGCACTTTACCCCAGCAACTAGCCAAGCTCTTAATACAGTGACCAGGACAGGCTGATTTCTTTCTGTAGCTTTTTTGACACAGCTTTGCCTTCCTTGAGATAGATGCACTGTGTCAGACTGGGGAGTAGCCCTTAGAAAACAAAGCTGATGTTATTTTCTGCTGTTTCTATGTTACTGCTACCAATTTCATAGGATTTGTATTGCTTGTAGTCTGGGTTGACATTTTAATAACCATTAAGGAACCCCAATGACCTTTTAATTGTCTGCATTATCCTTTGTGTATAAACCTGACATTTTGAAGGAACAAAAGAATACAGCCGTGAGCCTGTAAACAAGGGTGGGTGTTTTATTTTTGCGCCATCTGCTTTCACTGTTGTTGTCATGATGTTAGTGATGTGGAGGTAATTGACTGATGATTTTGCATCATCTGTAAGGATGATGTTCATTGTTCATCTTACCTTCTTCATTTTGATTTGTCTTTGCATCTTAAGCATCCCTTTTCTCCCTTCTCTGACAGTTACATTAAGCATCATTTGAATTCCAGGCTTGCCCATTATTGACAGATGACTAAAGACTTAAATACTTCAGGGGCTTTAAGGGAAAACAAAAGGAAATGTTCAGGAAGCCATTGTCTGAGCCATCCTATATCCTCAGTCTTTGTGCTAGAGCTGTTTTAATTTATTGGCTGCTCGAGGACAATTTCTGAATTATAATCAGGCCCTTGACATTCATTGAAACATCATCCATGTGTGTTCATAACAAGTAAGAGAGCCTCTTACAGCACATGAAGTTATATTTCTGCTGTATAGTTCAATTTATTTGTGTCCTTTGTTATTTAGGGAATATTTACTGGAAATTGTTTATGGACATAAGGGAAAGTTGAAAAGTAACACTGGTTACTGGTTACAATTGTTTGCTTGACTTTATTGAATCATGCCTGTGAAGTGCATTTAAAATGCAATGAAAAAAGCTGTATCTGCTTTAAGAATTTGACTCAATATTTGATTTTCTCCTTTGCTTTTGTAAATGTTATTTGGTGGAAACCTGCTACATATTTTACGGGGTGAATTGCAAGAGGCATTGATATGGTGGATATTTTTCACTTCAGCTGCTGTTTCTGATTTGTATTTTTTACTTTTAAATTGCATTCCTTTTAGGCAGATCACCACTTGAAAGTACACACAGCACAAGAGCTAGATCAAAATACATAATATGTAAATGTCTGTCTTATGCTGACACCTCCACAGCAAATTTAAGTGCTTTTTAATAGGAAATGAACAAGATCATTTAACAGACACAATTCTACCTAATGAAAACACGTGCATAAGATTTCTCCCGAGTATGGCAAGATTCTTTGAAAAAATTCTGGACTTCTGTATTGCTGACCAGCAAGTCATCCTATGAGTTTCTTACCTTTCACAGTTGGGTCCTGCATAGTTTTCCTTGCAGACACAACGCACATTTCCACTTTTTCTGTAACAGGAGACTGCAAAGCTGGAATTTCATCAGGATGAATAGTTAGAATACCAGGCAGTGACAGACACTTGGGAACGTTTCTTTGTTACAGTATGGACATTTGTCAATGTGAACTCTGGCTTTTGGTTGTTCATTGCTGAATGGGTGTTCAGCTCTCTAGGTAATATATATTATACCCCTTATTTAGGCTTTAAATTAGTTTAGGAAGCACTAATTAGTGTATAGAACTATGGAGGTATATAAATACAGATGAATAGGTATGAAAGGATCTGCAGTGCAGATCAGACACATCTGCAGGTTTTGATACACTTTAGACAAGGGACTTATCATAAATGTGTATGTCATGTGAACCCAATTGTTTCCTGTCTATTATCCCAAGGGGTAAAATATTGTTTGTGGAAGACACTGCACTGAGCACTTCAAGAACTGAGATTTTGGAACGGGGGCAGCAGTTTCCTGTGCAGATCCTACAGTTTTTCTCAAATTCCAATCTGGAAGTTCCTAGTGATGAAGGCTGACTTCAGTAATGCTGTCGTCATGCAGAGTAACTGAGTTTACAGTAACCAGGGCTGCTCTACCATCTTTCCCAGAAGGTTGGAAAGAGTCTGCAGCCTCTTCTGAGACCATCATGCCAAGGAGAGATGCTGACTGCAGTAATGGCTCGGGCTGTAATTTCTACTGCTGTGATTCTAAATGAATTACTTTGTTTTCTTATGTTTTTTTGGATTTAACAAATATTCAAATAAATATGAGACCCAAGAAACAGCAGTAGCCAGATGTGAAAAGTGCAAATTTTATGTGTATTTCAAAGACGGTGATGGACATGGCTTAAATACATTTACAGGAAAAAAGAGATACAGTCCTAAGATGTTTCTAGTTAGTTTGCAATATGTGTGAATAAATTTCTGCCAGCACTAGAATGCAATCAGAGTAGTGAGTGGCAGCAGTTTCCAGCTGCAGGCCCATGGTTGCTAAAACACAGCTCCTCAGTCATATGGTGCTGGGCAGCTGTGGCTGGGTTGCATCCATTTCACACAGGACAAGAGACTCAGAGCGGTGGGAAAGTGCATGATCCATGCACTGCTTGTTCCAGGAACAAACAGCATTGAAAGCTGATGAGAATTCCCGCATATTTTCAGTTCCTGCCAGTGTTTCTCAACTGGTTGAACAACCAGAGGCAAAAAATCTGTCTGGATCTTTGCTGTCTCAAAATATTTGGTGTAACCAGAAAGAACATAAAGTGAAATTCTTCTCACAGAATTTACAAATTAACTGCTGTGTGGCTTTTACAAGAACGTGTTGAGAGAGTCACAATAGTTTGGCAGGCTTCCTCTCCTTTAACCAAGTCTAATTCCTTCACGTAGTTGCAAAAACCACATTGTGGATCTAAGTTATGAAGTAGGACTGAAATCTTCCTCAAGTTTTATACTTTTTGTGAACTTTTAGGGGGAAAAAAGGCTTTATAATTCTCTTGCGTTTGAAAAGAAGTAACATCTGCTGGACTGTGAAACAACCTCCATCCTCCTTTTTTTGTTCCAAGGAGATGACATTACACTTCATGTGTAATGTCCAAAAGTTACTCCAAAAGTTCCCAGGATAGAAGATATGAAGACAGCCTGGTCAGAAAATCTAGCGACACTGCTGAATTCCTGGAAAAAATACCTATCTGGTGAATCTGTCAGTTTACAGATTAGGTATTCTATTTCCAAAGTAAAACAGGGTAAAAAACAACATCCTTTGGATGTTTTTTAAGCCATTTAATGCTTCTCTCCTTCTGGTAGAGTTATTGTTTTGTCTTATTCTTTATATGTAGTAGGATTAATGAAGGAAAATTGAAAAAAAATCCAACTAATAAAGAACATTTTTTCTTTGAATTTAGTTAAGCTTTGGTAAAGCTTAATGTTGCTCAATTTTTTTTTTTGCCTGTTCCAGCCCCAGCTGAAGACTATTTCTGTGGTCAGGTCTGTCTCATGCAAGAAGCTGAACAGGCAATTTCTGCGCATTATTTAAATAGGGGTATGAGGCAACTTGGGATGGGGCGTTCCTTTAATTACTACCTTCAGGACTTTTCTGAGGGAAAACCAAGGAAGCAAAGTGGATTTTTACTGACGTAGTTTCAAAGGGGAGACAATTCATGGAACATAGAATATTCTGAGATGAAGGGACCCTTGAGGCTCATCAAGTCCAAGCCATGTATTGATGCTAATATTGAGGCATCTGCATTCAGGTTTCTTGCAACATTTGTTCTCCCTTCCCAACCCCATGCTGCTGAGTTTTGGGTTTGGGGTTTCCTTCTCCCTAGTGGTCTGGAACAGCAGGGGCATATTGTCCCTAGCTAAGGAGCATGTTGAAACTGGGAATGCTCCTTGGCCTCTGCTGCCATCTCCCACAGCACTGGCAGAGAAAGGCTGTAGCCATAGTCCCTGCTGGCCCCACTGCCCTGAGCCCTGCTCAGTGGCCGGGTGGACCATCCAGCTCCCTGCTCTCAGGGAGCACCTCTGCAGAGCCTTTGGGCTGCAGCATGGGGCAGGGTCTGGGTGAATGCAGACCCAGTCACCCTGCGTCAAATCGAGCTGTAGGGAGCACAGACCAGACCTTGCCTCGCTAACCTTGCTTGGTAGAGCCTGAGGCTCATGTGGAAGTACCTCAGGCATGTGCAGCCCAGGTTGTGGCTCAGAGAACAGCTTCTTACACCAAAGTGGCTGCTCTGTGCCCAACAGGTTACAAAAGCCACTTCGCCAAGAAAAAAACACTGCTCCTGACTGTTGTATTTCTAATTTTTCAGGCATTACAGCTGCTACTGAAACTGGAAGGAATAGTTTGCTTCGTCTGTGAGCTTGTTCACTCCTAAGCCTTTCTACATGTGAGCAAAGCCAGGTTCTTCCACTGTCTCTGGAGCATTTTCTCTGTAATCCAGGCAAAGCTGAAGTTTTTCAACAAACACTGGCTCACTGCAAAAGCCAAGAAGGGATCTGAGGGAATTTGGCCAGAGTGATTTTGTTCCTTTGCCAGTTTGAGCCCTGAGAAGCTGAGCAAAATGGAGCTCATCCCACATTAAGGTTGTGTGAGTAATCCTATAGCAACAGCAAACAAATACCGTAAGGATGAAATTCCGTTTGCTGTGACGTCCTGCCGAAAGCAGGATGGAAAACAACACAAGAGGAATAGCTAGCTCCCTGAAAACCAGCATCAGCCTCTTGGCAACTATTTACTAGCATCTCCCTGTGGTGGGATTCACATAGATACCTCTCTCCCAGAGCATGAGTCTGGGCAAGAGGAAGCTGATAATTTCTTTCAGCTGCATTACTGACATGCCACTAATTGTTTCTAATGGCTGGTTTTGGCTTGTAGTCTTCTTTTTCTTTCCTTTCCCTTTCCTTTCCTTTCCTTTCCTTTCCTTTCCTTTCCTTTCCTTTCCTTTCCTTTCCTTTCCTTTCCTTTCCTTTCCTTTCCTTTCCTTTCCTTTCCTTTCCTTTCCTTTTTTTTCTGAAGACACAAAGCACACAACATCTGGAGTTCTTTGACTTGGTTTTGGTTTTCTGTCAGGCTTCAGAGTTTCTTACCCAAAAGTAGCTGGGCATCAGTTGAAGGGGTACTGTAACTGTCACAGGATGTTTCAGCACTTTGAACTGTTACTGTGCTAACCAGATCCAGCTGCTGTAGACTCTGGGGACTGCAAACTCAGGCTTTTTTTTTGTTTGGTTTTACCCTTCAGGTGACATGGATTGAACTTTCTGTCTGCTTTTTTTTTTTTCTGTCTCAACCACATAAATCTCAGATGCCACCTTTCTTGAGAATTGTTCTTTAAGGGATTTTAAAAAGCAACCACACAACTGAATAATCTCTTCTACATAAAAGGGTGAACTTGAACTTTCTCATTCTCCTCCCTCTTGGTAAGAATTGGTATGAGCATTTAAAGATATTTTACACCTTCTAAATGAAATGCTGTTTCCTGTGGTTGTAAACATGAGCAGCTGTTAGTCCTCTTATTTACCCCTGTGTTTGCTAAGGGCAGCAGCCTTTGTCTCCTGCATTCAGGAAGGGATGCTGGCCCCACCTTGGAAAGGGCTAAATGCAAGCCAAATGGAAGAGAAGCAAAGAGTCTTTACATACTTGGCAAGTGCTGGCAGGGGGCAGGGGCAGGGCTGGCAGAAGGTGGGCACTCCCCTGACAGCGTCGCCAATGAAGCCATCGGGACACTGCTCGCAGTGCTGTCCTGTTGTGTTCCTCTGGCAGTCCTGCAGTGCAAGGAGACAGAATGGTGAAAGTTAAATGGAGGTGCTGCCTAATTCAGGAAAAGATCACTTAGCTAAGACCTGGCCAAGTGGAAGAGTGGCTGATGCCACACCTTGACCTTGCAAGGTATCGACAGATTTGGGCAAGCAAGTTAACACAACTGCAAATAAAAGTACTATAAGTGATTACAGTGACCAGCAGCAAGGGTTGACAAGGTGCTGTACAGGACAAAACAGACATATGAGGCTGGAAGGTGCTGGAGCAGAAGTGTCAGAGCTACTCAGGTGTAGCTGCCAACCCTGTTTTGAACTGCATGTGCCAAAAGGGAAAAATCCCCTTTAATGACTCCAAAACTAAAGAAAAGGTATCTGCTGGTAAATATTGTCAACAACTCTAGCCAAGACACAGGCTTCAGCAAGACTGCTTCTGGAAAAGAGCATAGGGAGCTGTCTCACCAAGCTACTTTAGAAGAGTAGGAAGGATACAGAGAGGGTTTCCATTCTTGCCACTGTGCAAGGAGTTTTGTAGTGTCCCTGAATAAGAACTCTCCCATGACAGCAATTTGTATGGACACAGTACAGATGTGAGCAGCTATGCCAGGCTTGAGACAGCAAGGAAATAGATCCATGGCAGACATATGTGGAGAACTACTCTATCAGTGCATATTTGCTATAGGTTTGGGCTAGCTTCCTTGATTCTTTCCTCTTCTGAGCTAATACCATGGATCGTGGAAACTGCATACTGACAAATTGGATTCCCATCCGTGAGAAGATGACAATGTCTATAATAAAGAAAAAGACCTCTGAGTATATGAATAAGCATCAACTGATTCAGGAATTCCTGTTTCACTATCTGCTGAATAATGGTGCAATTAAGCAAGGGGAATCAGAGGATATAATCTATGATGACTTCCACAAAAAATCAACTAAGTTGACAGGATACTTGAAAAAAGTTTTTTTTTTTTTGCAAAAGGAAAGCTGACAGAGGGTAGGAAATTAGGGTAGGATATAACAGTAACTTTTCAGTGTGGGAAGAGTCACTGTTCAGATCACCACCTAAGCCTTGGTGCTGATATGAGTTTTGTTCAGTATTCACCAGTGTCTTACAGAGACAGAAAATGTAGGGCTGCTCAGCTGGGACAGAAAGGCAGGAGGGTGTGCTTGTGTTATGTATAATTCAAACGTTTGTAAATAAGTTTGAATGCAATACAATAGTTCACCCAAATTCTGCAATACAAGAACTGAGGGGCACTGACTATAAAATGTGCTTCCCTACCCAGAACATAGACTGCTGCTACTTTTTGCCAGGAGGTGAGAGTACTTGCAGAGACAAAAAGGGATTCCTTAGACAAATTAAGGGGCAGCAGGTTTATAAACGGGTATTTTAAGAACTCAAGAGGTATGTACCTTGTGACACACTCTAATACAGCAGTTGTGGCTGATGGTGGAGTATGAAACTGAGACTTCAGAAATGGGAACCAGTCTAGGCTCTCTCCTAGCCTGGACCTCCATTGCCTCTGCTGGAGATCATACATGGCCTGCAGAAAAATCCAGTGGGGCCCTGCATGGGACCTCTTGTGCTACCTGCCCCAGGAGCTGGGAACTGATAGGGAAGATGTGTGTGGGGGGCGGGGTTAGGATGGCTGGAATATCTTCAACAGCCCTGAGGTGGGGTGAGGGAGCTCAGCCAACCAACTGTTCACCTGCAGCAGCCCCTGCAGATTTGACACTCACTTTCTTCTCCAAACATGGTGTGTTCTTTGGAGAAAGAGTATGAGAAGAGAGGAATGTGATTAGGGAAGACACTTAATGAAAATAAATAGTCAAGCTTCACTTGCCCAGGCATTCCTAAATTAGTTTTGTACCCTCATGCTGTGACTTTGATTTAGTGGCAGAATTTTGTACTGGTGACATTGATGTTTTTGGTTTTGCTTGTGAAAACACATCTGGTTTTTTTTTTTTACCCTTATATATACCTTTTTTTTTACCCTTATATTTTTTTACCCTTTTTTTTTACCCTCAAATATTCCTTATTTGAATTCCATAAAGGATCCCCAATTAGGACTCATTATTTATGGGATCAGATCCATTTTGATTCTAGAAGACTTTGCTTGTCTTGCTTCCAGCATACTTTATAGTCTTAGAGAACCCATTGCCCAGAAATTATTCTTTGTGCGAGGCTGTCATTTGGCCAGACAACTCTACAGCAAGTAGAATGTGACAAGAAAAAGGGAAAAAAGTAAATTTTTAATCCACAGATCTTTAACTAGATTAGCCATTAGTAGTTTTAGAGCTAAAGGTGGTTTTACTTAGTCATATTTGCTGTAAGGAATAAAATATTTATTATATGGAAAACTAGAAGGTTATTTTAATTAAGAGCCTCTAAAATGAGAGAACACTAGGAGAAAGTTTCAATAGGAGGAAGGGGAGGAGGAGGAAAGAAGTGCACTAACCATGGGGCATGGGGTGAGAGCCAGAAGGCTAATACAGTTTTAAAGATATTTTTCGTTTGTCATTATCCAATGAAAAAATGATGTTAGTGTACCACCAGGGAGACAGGAGAGTGTGGGCACTGAGCACTTGAAGTGCTTGAGCCACTCTGTGTCTGAAGCACTGGCAGAGGCCTTGGGTGTTTGGTTGTAGCCTGCACTGTGTTTGATCAATTCACTTCACCTTGTTTGTCCTCAGCTCACAACACATGGGTATTAACAGAGTAAATCTGCTACTGCTTTCCAAGGCTCAAATACAACTGCAATGAACAGAGCAGGACAGCAAATGTTGCTCCTCAAATCTGCACTTTTGTATCTAAACTGAAGGAAAGTTAAAAAGGGGTGTCTTACCACAGATACCCCATTATCTGAGTGTGCATTTGTGGTTTTTCTCTGGTTAGTGATTATGTAAAAATGACTTTATCTTATTTAGCAAGACAGATCTTCTGTGTGCCATATTTTTACAATGATAGAAAAGGTGTCTTTATATTTTATGTTCCATTATTTTGCATCTATAACTAAACCGCTGAGTCCATTAAGCCCAAGAGACCTATCTGAAGGCAGGAGAACACCCTCCCTGCAGCTCATGGGTGATTCTCAGCACTGGGTGACGCTGGTGTGCTAGTTTGAGAAAAGTGTTTTGTTTCTCCGTGGATCATTTTGAGTGGATCATCAGTAGCAGCCTGGCTTCTAAAGGCTTCTAGATGAGTCTACAGCATGAAATCACTCATCCTTCAGTACACCAGGAGCTTGTCTGATGACAGAGTAGATGGATTGTATTTGCCTGTGTAAGAAAATGTCTTAGCTGGCCCTACTACTCCTCTCTGGCACTCTCACTGAATGCCAGCCATCAGTGTGAGCATTTTACCTGGCTCTTACTGTAACTAGTAGTGCACACATGAAAAGAACATGAAATGGGGCTATGAGCGGGTGTGGGGGTGTGTGGGGTTACTTGGAAATGATTGTCAGCACTGAGCCCCTAGACCCATTTGATTGGAAGTAAAGCTGGAACTACCACAGAACACTTCATGTGATGCAGTTCTTCTCAGTACACACATTTGTGCAGGAATAATAATGAAAAGTTTGTTGTTTCTCTTCAGGCAATAGTGCTAGGACAAGTTTCCCAGCGCAAGACAAGCATGCTTGTGTAAATTAATATAACTGAAAAACTGAGGCATGAATCTGCCCCAACTTCACTTAGGAACCTGAACTTGCTAGAAAAGAGTTCATTCTGATGGTCTTCAAAGGCACCAGCTTCATTAAATTTGCCATTTATGCAATTTTAGGGAAATCACTTCATCTGAGGGATAACAAAGTGCAATTTGGGCAGTCTGTATCTTCTCCATAGGAAATAGGTAGCAGATTGGTTTTCTGTGTACCTCTTAAATTTGAAGAAAGACAAGACCTGCCACAGAGTGGTGCAGAGCACCTGTTGGACCCCTAATGCTGGATGGCATGGAGACACTCCAGGGGCAATCAAAAGTTAATACTCAGCCCTGCCTCTCGTAAGTTAGTACAACAACCCCACCCACCTCTCCAAAACCACAAATAAAATCCCCCAAAATAACAGGGTCTTAAATATTGTCTGTGAAATCTGGAAAGGTCCTCCAACTTTGACAATCTTACTACTTTGGAGATGAAAACAGTTATTGCTGCAATGTATTAGGAATTGTCTGTTTGTTTACCTTTTCCCTCCCTTATTACTTGTCCTTCTGAGAGATGGTCTTTTACCAACTGTTAATGCAGGAGATTGCACAAGGATAAATAAATTATATAGGTAAAAAGATGCAGGTGGCTTACATGGCTGTGCAGTCTGTATTTGGAGGTAGATTTAGACTTCCCCTCATATATGCTCTCACATCTGAGATTACAGAACTGCATAGCATGGTCCCTGCCAGCACACCAGAATTTGTTGCTATTCCAAAATAATAGTAATAAAACCAGAGTGCATCATAATGACTTGAAAGCCAAGAGTTGTACATGTTTTATATTTTTCATCTCTGAGGTTTAGGGTTTCAAGCTTTCTCTCTCCAGCCATTGTGGGTTAGATGCAGTATTAGTTTTCAGAATTTCATATGGAAGAAGGAGATGAGGCACTTAAAGTAAACACAAAGTATTGTGCAATTTTTCACTAAAGAAACCTGTCTAAGTAAAAAAAAAAGAAAAAAGAAATAGCTACATAACTAATTTCCTGATGTGGTTTGGGTCAAAATACCCCCTCTATGTCAAAATTTTGATTTATAGACCTTGTCCTGTATTAGTGAAGTGGGAGCTGATGCCTTGCCAAAGGCACCTGGCCCAGTACTTTCTCAGCCCATCACTTGGTGTAGCTAACTGTGACAAATGTGGCTGAGAACGTGGGAGAGCAGCAGCAGCCCCTCCTTGCAGTCCTGGCCTGATTTCCTTCATGGAACTGGCTGTGCAGGAGAGGAAACAAAATTCTCACACACTGGGGATCACTCTTGCATGTTTTCAACAGTGAACTGGGTAGGATAACAAATACTAACTTTAAACATAGCTAAGAGGGAGGAAGATATCTATACCTGAGAAAATATGTTGACTAAACACTAATGTTTTTGACAATCACTGCATACCAACACTGCATTCTGGTCAGATTTTCAAACGTATGTCACCAATGCTGTATAGATATCTGCAGCCCATCTTTGCAGAGAAGCAGTGAGCTATAAGCAGCAAGGCTCTATGTGAAGGCAGAAGTACCTAACGAGCTGGGGAGCTTTGCTGGCTCCCTACTGCTTTTTGCTCATTCTTGATGGATGGTTGTAGATCCACTGGCAGCTCTCCAGACCAGCCTTGGCAACCATGTGGAACATATTATCCTCTTGGGCAGAACTGCCAAATCTGTTCCAACCTTTCCACTCAGCTGTAAACCCAAATGCTTAAACACAAATCACTTACATGACAATATGCTCTATTGTAAAAAATTCCATAAAAGGCTGGAAAGGATACCGGTGGATTTATCCTCTCCACTGTTAGGATAATTTGGTCTTTCTTGTTCCAAAATGGTCACATTTATGTGTTTATTTATTTATTTCCTTATGAGTATTTGGATACCTTATTTAAAGGCCTATCAAATATATGGAACAGAAATGATAACAAACCACGTAGAGATTTCTAGGGAGACAGCAAGAAATTTGCCTTCACCTTCTGCTATAATGCTTTCTCCAGACTTCTACTCTGTGTTTTCATGCATCAAGGAAGATCTAATCTCCATTAACAGTAGACACCTCATGTGAGACACTGATAACTCAGTCTTACAAAAATATTGCCTGGATAAACACCTTGGTATTTTTAAAGAGCTTTCTGCCTTTCAATCCATTTTTTTGTGTTCTTTTGGAGTCATTGCCATAATATATTGCAGTCACTTCAAGCAACTTGTTTTCCTAGACTGTGCAATCAAATTTTTAAGTATGGTAAAGCCCTGCGAATTGTACTACTTGCACAATCCTATGCAAGTGTGACAGTTTATGGCTTTAGAAAAGCTGTTTCACTTCCATATGCCACTCTTTTCAGAGCTGGCCATCACAGCCTCTCTGATGATCAGTCATTTGAACACCACTCCCATGTCTGAATTTTGAAGTGTCGAGCCCTCGGTGGAGATGCTCTAAAGAAATAAGTCAGCTGTAGGTTGTTGGTAGGGTGTGGCCTGGGGGATGGTGCAGGAGGTAAAACGTTCCCTTCATATCTTCCTATCTTACTAGCAGCAAGACATGATGGGCTTTATGGAGGGGAAGTGCACATCCCTGGGCCTACAGATGGCTACTTGAATCTCTTGCAGTTTCACCCAGTTAACATCACATATATGCTCGTTTCCAAAATCAAAAGCTAGAGCCTGAAAAGGGAGTTAATTTTCTTCTCATAGACAGGATTGAGAAAATTATGTTAAAAATCCAGAGTCCAAGGTCAGCACAATGAGTTGCTGTTTCTTCCCCTACTGGCCTTACATGCATCACCAGATAGTGTCCTTGAAATGAAGCATTATTTGACATCTCTCTTTTAATATATCATTACTAGAGCTTACACTGTGCTGGCTATTCTTCTTCTAACACCTGGGTGGTTTTCTATCCTAACAAAATGGACTGTGTGTCTCTTCAATTTTAGTCACAGGGTCATATGACTGATTTCTGTACCAATTTTATGTGGACATCTATGCAAGGAAGGCCCTGTCTGCAATAATTTCTTCTGTCTGGTTACCTAAGGAGATTGTTGCTTCATTGACTGTGTCATTCAATAAGCTTTTAATGACTCGTGGATTTCATTTGCACTCTATGAATAAGCTGAGAGAAGTTTTGAAACAGAACCTCAAGATATATATGTCAGCAGAAATTAAAGATATGAGCACTCTACCTTAAGGCATCATTAAAAAGAGTTTAATTTCATTTGATTTTGAATTTAGGGCACAGGCCAATGAAAATTTCATTAATTTGTATGCTGTGGGAACTACATTTGCCAAATTGATTTGAGGGATTCGCATAATATGATGGCCTCAGACCATCATATGGGGCCCAACCCTTTATTTTCATCCCTTTTGAAGCAGAGTACTTTTTCCTTTTCTTACTGTCTTGTCTATTTATTCAGGTCTTACAGCTTAGTTATTACTTAGTCTATTAAAAAATATCTACCAACCAAACACAGTGTTATTATTGCTTTCATGTTATTGTAGCTTCCAATATTGTTAGCAGAGTTAATTTTGAAAAGTGATGGCTTTTTTAATGTCCAAATCATTCCATTATGTTGATAAACATGGAGATATAGAAAACTTTTACTTTGGGGAAGATCAGTTCTTCTAAAGATCTGCTGCTAAAGATGGTTTGTATCTGTGGCTCAAGGTTAAGGTAAGATGGGGTTATGGTGGAGAGTCCATATGTGATAAAACTTTGGAATGCTGTTGTATCTTGGAAGCAGGGAGATAGCAAGTTCATAACCATAGAAATAGAGGATGACAACAATAATAATGTGGGATAAATACAGATTTATCCCTCAGCTCATTAAAAACTAACTGAATGCAGGAAATCTTGTCTAACTACCAGGTATGGTGGTTTCCACTGCAAGACTGGTTGGAGTAGGTGGCCTTAAAATTTGAGAATAGGGAGAATGGTGAGCTCTCCATACCACATGGTCCTATCTCTTCACAGCAACTCCCAGATATAGAGGTATTGACTCATTTCTGCCCCAGCAGGCTTTGCCCAGATCTGTACATGTCCTTCTCCAGCTCTTGGGTTAGGCTGCTTTGTCCACTGATTCTAATACAAGTCACATTACCAAACATCAAGTCACTTTTTCCTAAATTGAATTAATTAATTAATCTAATGCGCTTCTTCCTGCTGTAATTCAAGTTATGTCTTTCTCTCTCTAAGTTTTTCTTCTCCTGGGCTTTCTCAGTCGCATTTTGCTGTTTACCAATTTCATTAGTCTCCCAAACTTCTCCAGAAATTTCTGAATCTTCAGGAAGGTCCTGTTACTGCAGTCCCTATGGGCATCTCTGGTTCTGGTTTATGCTCCTCTTTAAACCCCCTTTTCATTCTGCACTTTTCCTCTACCTTTCACATTTATTTCACTTAAACCTTTTCACTTTTTATTCAGAAATAAATGATCTGAGCTTGGTGGCTTTTAAAATCCTTCAGATAAGCTATCAAAAGGCAATTTGAACTCAAAGAGTAAACTAGGGTTTAGCTTTTAGTTTTATTCCTTACTACGTAGCTGGTTCCAAGAGAAGAAACACCAATCAGGAATGCACATTTACTTTCAAATAATTTCTTCCTGATACTGTAAATTTTCTGGTTTTGTTTGTTTGTTTGTCTTGAACCCTTGACTTCAGCCATATTTTTGTAGAAGACAGGAAACAGCTCTTCTGTTTTGTTTGTAACCTGAGGATATAATCATTTCCTAACTCAAATATTCTACTCCAGAAGCTCTCTGGTGACCAGAGTTATCAGAAGCAGACGTGTGATGAGCTATCTTGTTCCCAAGACTTCCATCAGAATTTTCCCCTTGGCATCACTGTCACTTGACATTGTCACGAAGGGGACCATGATCCCATGAGCCAAAAGCCTTGTGCATGTGAAAGAGAATAGCTGGGAATGCCTGGCAGTCTAAAACCACTTTTGAAAATTTAATATTAAAAAGTAAGCCAATATGTGTTCTGCAAAAATCAGCCAATTCTAAGCACATTACAATGGCCAAGCCATAGTAATTTTTCCTGTGCTGAACAGCTGCACAGTCTTCTTCCCACAGAAATAAAAATGGTAGGAAATATGCCATGGAACTTGACTTGATGTATTTGAATAACTGAAAACTTGATAGTGGTTGCAACAAAGCAAAGTATGTGAATATTATGAGTCCATTTTATGAAGAGATAAACTGAGGGCAAAGGTTTATGACTTGTCAAAAGTAACACATGGCAGAGCAAGGGTTTCTGGGCTCTTACAAGCTATACTCTTTACAAGCCTGCAAAGAGTGTACTAGTGCCTGGTTCTTGCTATGTGGTTTAAACAGTATCAGCTTCCATCATTTTTTTTAGTGTATTAGTGCCCTAATTGCCCGCTAGTAGTTGGGATTAGTTTTACTGGGCTGATTTTTGCACTGGAGCTACAAATGTTTGACTACTATTACTAACACACAGCTTTCTGTATGAGGTGATTCTGAGTCAGATTGAACATATGGGAAATTGTAACAGTACCTTGGAATTCAACACACTCTTCCCCTGGTGTATTGTTTCAACCTTCTTATGCTGTTCCTTGGCAGGAGGAGACTGCCATGCAGCTGAATTGCTCTGGGTAACACATATATATACACTCATAGGGTCACTCACCATTGTAAATTGTTTATATTATACACAGCACTGTATTCATAAAGGGGAGAAAGAAATGTGTTTGAATTTATACAATTATTTTCTCCAGAGGTATACAAAACTCTTTCCATATTTCTGATGGACTGAAAAATTTTCCACATGCTAACTGTCACAAATTCTGCATGAGGGAAGTGTTTTGAATCTGCAGAGATAATTTAAGTGAGAATTAATTTTGGCCAGGATAATTTATTATGGTATTGATCTTGGCCCTACTTATGATCCTTCTTCAGTAACAAGCTCCTGTGGTACAGACACTGCTTTTGCATTATATTGAAACTGAGCATCGGTATGAAAAGTCAGACAATCAGAGAACAGAGGAATTCCTTACCACACAGATTCCAGATCCATCAAGGCATCTGTTTGCATTACCATTACAGTTGCAAGGAGAGCATTTTCCTGAGCTGGTACGATAAAATCCTTCTTGGCATCTCTGCAATGAGACAAAAAAAGTATTTCCTATGCATATGTAGCTGGAGAATTAGGTTTGGTGAGAGGAGAGGAAAGCAAGGCTACAGCCTTCAGGTCTCCCCAGAGCACACTGCAGAACCCCACCATAGCAGACCACACACACACTGCTGAACTTGAGTCTGTTCTTTCACTCTCTGTCCTGGTGCTTGGTTTTTTGCCTTAGAGTGTTAAAGCTGTCAGCTTTCCTGCCTGTGTCCTGTCCCTGACAAGCTCTGGGTGTGGAGCTGGCAGATTCTTACTGCATGTTGTACTAGAGGATGAGTTAACCAGAAACCATAATCCTTATTTGGTAAAGAAGGTGTATTTATAGGAAAGAAAGGAATAGCTTTCACTGAAGAGAAGAAAAGAAAGAAAAAAGAAAAGAAAAGAAAAGAAAAGAAAAGAAAAGAAAAGAAAAGAAAAGAAAAGAAAAGAAAAGAAAAGAAAAGAAAAGAAAAGAAAAGAAAAGAAAAGAAAAGAAAAGAAAAGAGAAAATTTACTTTATATCAAAGCTTTTATGAGATTTGGATGAATAACCTATGGGAAACAAACATACTTACAAAGATCAATGTCCTTTTGAATAAATGTGTGGCTTTGCCTGTTTATCTAATTTAGTAATCTTGATAATTTACCAGAGCTTACCAAAATGAAGGAGATCTTCTTTTGAATAATAATTAAAGCAATAATATAAGGAATCAGAAACACAAAGCTGTTAAGATGCCTTTCAAAGACTGAAAAATAAGAAGAAAATTAAAGTGGATAATTTTTATTGTGTTGTGTATAAATTCTTGTTCTTCACTGAGGAACTTTTCCCTCATTATGCAAAGCTGGTGAGATGTTCACAGGCTGACCTCATCAGCAAACTCTGTTATCTCAGGTACCCTGTGTCACCCTGCTCACCCTGTCCAGTCTCCCTGTGTCACATGTATTATGCTAGATTAATGAATTTTTGAATCCTAAATATCTCACTCTTGTCTAAGTCTTGCAACATTGTTGCAGAGTTGATATAAAGACACTGGCATATAATTGAGCACTCCAAAAATTATTCGCCACACCAGTGATTTGCCAACAGTGATGTTTCTGCTATCACTTACAAACAGCATCCCTGAGATGGCTGTCAGAGCTTAAGGTATGCCAGATTTTCTTGGAATATTTGCTGGGGCTCTCTGTACAGAACTTTTTGTATTCTGTGGGTCTTGAGGTCACCTACCCTTGAAAAAAGTGGGAAAAGTGTAAAGTTCAAATAACTCAGAAGGGTGTGTGTCTCGCATTTGTATCAGCTAAGAGGTTTCTTATTGTATTACACTGATCAAATCAGGATTAGCTTTCCTTTGTATCTTCCTAGTCCTTATTTTCCTGGGTTGCTCTCAAATCAAGGATGAGGTATTTTTCTGCACTGTGGAGAAAAATAGCTTAGGACCTGTAGTTTCTCATGCCCAGGTAAGCTATGGCAGAACAGCGGGTATGCAGTACAAATGCAGACCCACACAGTGACCCATACATCCCCTAGCTGCAGAAACTGGCCTGTGAGCAGCAGTGCCAAATGTCCCTGCTGGTGGCTGGGGCTAGCCAGCCCTGGCACCATGCTGTGGCCTTGTCACTCCTGGGACCTGCACTCACATGTCTGCATCAGGCTGTAGTTACAGCTGGGGAGCTCTGGGTAGCAAGAGCCAGAAATCCTGAGTCTTGGCTGCGTGTTAACTTCCATTCCCAAGTGTGGCTAGGTCCAGCCAGACAAGCTGCTCACTTAGAAAACAACATCTTAGGAGATGACTAACAGCAGGCTTTAAAAATGAGGTTTAGAAATTAATCATTAGTCCCATCTTATCCCAGAGAGCTCTGAGAAGTGGAGATGAACATAAATGGAAAACTCAGTTGCCTTTACCATTCTTGTGTACAGAATTTTATCTGGTTTGTTTTGGAAACACTTTCTTTGATAATAGCTCCTAGGAGGCAAAGTCTTCAGACCACAGACTCTTTGGGACAGCAGAAATGCTTGTTTCTTTCAGTTATTTAGTCTTTGCCCAGTGGTAGGACTGGCTCCCGCCAGACTAAGGATTGCAGCTCAGTGATTACACCACACACTGTGGAAGGGAGACAGTTAGTTTCTAAATTGAAAACAGATTCTTGTCCCAATGTCTGCCTTTGCAAGATTTCTTTCCACCCATACAGATCTAAAGCTTGTTATATTCTCTGATGAACAGAGCTGGTGGGTGGTCCTAGCTGTGCTCCTCTAGTGTCTGCCCAAAAGCTTTCTTGGTTTTGCAGGTCTAAGCAGAAGGATTTTTACTTATGATAGTGAATATGGACAATGGAAATGTAGGAATGCTTGTAAAGATGTCTATGAAAATCCTTTATTCGGCCATAATGATAATCTCATTTATACTTCAACTGATAGTATGTATGCCCGCACTGCAGCCACAAGAGAGCTTCCATCCTGTCCACACACCCAGCAGTAAGAAGTTAGTGCAGGTCCGTGTTACATTGTTCGTTTTAGCTTAAGGGCAAGGGCTGCACAGACTTTGCTAAGGTCCACTGGGAACCAGTTCACTTCCTATTATTAGCAGACACACTTCTGAGCTCCTTAAGACATCTGCCTCAAGTCTGGGTCCCTTTATTTTCATTGTCAGAGCCCCACTTCAAAATGAGATGTGGGGAAGTCATCTGGGTATTTTTTTTCATAGCCTTTTCCCTCTATGGTATTCAATTAATCACAAAAAACTTGGAAGGTGCTGATGCTTGCTATTTTAAAACAGTACTTTAAACCATGGGTTGCATCAATGTAAACCAGAAATGGGATATTGACAATCAATGATATGAGGGACAAGGGAATGAAGGGAAAATGGGATCCAGACTTCCTTTGGGTTCTGAAGTTTTCTCAGGCATTCTCAATTATTCTGATATACTTTTGTTGCTCCTTGCCCTACTAGTGATAATGGAGTGATTGGTTGGTTGTTCCAGAGCTTGAGCCAACATCATATTTATAAAAAGAAGTGTCAGAGTGTTGAGCTAATTGAGGGATTCAAATTGCTGAATGTTCTGGAAGCACAAAATTATTGCACAGAAAGCAGAAACAGGACTGGAACAAAATGGAAATACCCTCCCTGCAAAATAGTTATGTAGGCAATTGAGTGAGGAACATTTCCGTCCACTGTCTGTTTCTGAATGGTGAAGACAATTAGAAGGCCAAAATGTTAGGTCTGCATTAGCAATTATGTCTTCACAATTATTAGATATTTTTTTTCCCTGAGGGACAAAGTTTGTTCCAGTTCAAGTTGAAAAGTCCAATCAAATCTTGGCCTTGCTGATCTTCTGAAAAATTTCTGCACCCGTGGGGCATTTATTCCCCTGCTCCCGCCCTGCATCTGGATTGAATGATTGCATTACTTAAAAACAAGATCCAGCTGCATGCTGAAAGTGCTGGGTAGCTTGTTGTAATTTTCTGCTTCTTCAGACCTTTCTGCTGGTCTGGGTGCAAGATAGGACTGGAGATGGAAGACAATTCACATAAACAGAGTATGAATTTACTCCCATATTATATTCAAGCAGTTCCATCAATTTCATTGTAGATGTTCCTGATCTGCACCTGCAAACTGAGGGCAGAACTAGGTCCCCCATTCCTTCTCTGCTGCCAGCTCACAGGAGTGCTGCAGCTGTGCTGGGGTGGCTGTTTGCTCTGAACCTGCCTCTTCTAGTTTGCTTTCCCCAAAAGAAGAGTGTTGTGCTGGTAACACACACAGAGCCTTCTCTGTGGTCACATCTGCACTGGCCAGCTGAAGAAAGGCAAGGTGTAGTTTCAGGCCTTGATCTTGCTCCTTGTCAGACTCTGATTTTCCTCCCAATAAACAGGCCCAGCTCAGGACATGGCATCTGTTAGGATGTGCTCCCAAGAGGCAGTTTTTATAGGGCTACCCTTCTCTGGGCAAACACAGGGGATGTTTCAGCACATGGACACAGGCTGTGTTATCCTGTTTGACTAGGAAGTCCCAGCACTGCTTTATTCTGTACTTCAGATGTAGCCATTGACTTTCTCATCTAAAAGTAAGAAAACATGGCATATATCTTTAATTAGTAATGGAAATTGTGACTTGTGAGTATATAAACACACAAAGGCTCTCTTCCACGATAAAAGGCTCCCTTGGATCTGCACCAGTGCTTGTTATTTACAGAGTTTCCTCCCAAGTGCTGAGGTACACAAAAGCATGTGCATTCAGGGTTAAATGGTCTGCATTTATAGACATTTATAGACATTTCAGCTTGTGTTACATCCATGATACTATTTTCAGTCTTGGACCAGGAATCCCATCACATCTGGTCCAAAACAAGCCCAGAAGAAAAAGATGGTGCTGTCCTCCAGGACCATTGTGAAAGAGGAAACAGCTGGTGCACGTGGGGAACTGAATTTAAGGAAGAGCACTCAAAGTGACTGCCATTGCACATCAGCTGCCAAGTCACTTCTAAGTTTAGTGCCAGTAGAACCTTGTTTGCAGCTCCCAGCAGAGTTATGGTTTTTGCTGCTAGAGAGAGAGTCCAAAGGTGTGCTTCCTTCCAGGTCTGAGAAGGATCCTCAGGGAGCTACAAGGATGTTCAGGCATGAGGCAAAGGTCAAACATTATGGTGTTACTTGGTAGAGTCTCACTACTGGAGAGAAAGGTCTGGTCAGGATATTAAAAGTGAATGCAATCTGGGCACAGCTGAGCCTGATGAACTCACGGCCTTATGATGAAATGAAAATTAACCTAATTAACATAATATCCCAGATCTATCTGCAAAAATACAAATAAGTTCTATCCTGTATTGCAAACACTGTGTTTTGTGTAGAAGGATGATTTTTGATAGCAAGAGGAAAAAAATGCACATTTTCTTGGTTTCTGGAAGCCTCCACACAGTACTTCTTCATATGCCAAGGGGTTAGATTAAAGACTCTAGCATCATTTATGATATGCCATTCAAGTCTTAGAAACTGTTCCTGACCATGTTCTTTTAGCCTTCAGTGGAAGAGAATATAATTAATTCTCAATACCTGTAATCTGGTTTTGGCCAAGTACATACATAGCTATCTCTGATTAAGCTGACATACCAGAATTTGTTTACTTTCTTTATCTTGATGAAATTTAACTTGCCACATAGTTTAATCTTGAAAATATATTTGTGCATTCCAGTTTTCATTTTTCTGCAGTCTGATCTCTTCTGTAAAGGTGGTAAAAATTTTATAAAAATATATAAACCTAAGGAAGTCATAGTTTGAGGAGTGTGAAATCTGGCCTGAGAGGCTATCTATTTATGCAGAACTGTGACACATATTGTAAATTATTTGAATAATAATGTTTATCACTTGACATAGATTGAGTAATGGTTTTGGAACTGTAGGAACCTTAGAAGTCCCCACTGTCTCTTATGGAATGAAAGAAAAGAAAGAAGAAAACGAATTCTACTTGAACATTATGAAGCTTTGCTTCAGAACACAGGGAAAAGAAAACAGAAAAGTGTTGCTCCTCTGATATAACAGGCATCATATCAGCCATAGATACCTGTAAAAGTAGGACACATGGATAATTTAAGTCCATGTTTTCAATGCATTGAGGAAAACAATCAGACAAATTGAGTGGAGCAATGTCCCTTCTTGGCAGCTTCAGATCAATGTGTAATGTTTATCCATCTGGAAGGAACAGTTTAGAAAAACAGAGGTTTTGGACTCAAAGTTTTATCAAGTCGCTGAAACTTTATATCTTTTACCATACAGAGATGAGTGAATACTTGAAACCACCTCCATTCATTTTAAAGTCTTTGTCTCTAAAGCAGAGACCAGTCTGCTGGAAGTACATGGCATTACCATGGAAACATCAGCCCTCTGCTCCTCGAGGACATTTCCAAACCCAACCCAAGCATGCTTGCTTTTGTTTATTTGTCTTTATAAGCAGTATTTGAAACTGGCAGCTACAGTTCTGAGGCCTTTTTGAAGTTCGTTTGCTTAGGCCAACTTGAGATAAATAGCCTATTGCCCTTCCTAAAAATAAAGATGTTTTCCTGCTTGAATATCTCCCAGTACTTTCATTTATGCAATTGTTTATTAGAAATAGGAACATTAGAGAAACAAGCCTGAGAAAGCAGTCCTCTACTGTACATTTGATGTTATTTCAGTTTCTCTGGCTTCCTCAGAACAGGCGGGACTCTTTTCCAAAGAGATTGCTGGTTTTGATCACCTATAATAGGGACTCCACTTTCAATCCCCAGCCAAAAGCTCACAGAAATCTTGCCAAGCATTCAGCACTCAGCAGGTCTGTGTGAGCCCTGAAGGCAGTCCCAGGCTGAAGCCCCGAGGAGCTCTGTGCCCCAGGTGCAGCGCTGAGCTAACACAGCTGTGGCCGTGCTGGTGTGAGGGTGAGCTGGCCTTGGCAGCTGCGTGCCTGTGCATGAAGGCTAAACCACAGCAAGCTGGGACTCATCCACAGGGAGACTTCCACATGAGATGCCATGTGGCCAGAAGCCAGCTGGACACCCGTGGTGTGGTTTGATTTCTTGTATACAGAAACGTATCTAAATTTGGTCAGCTGGGCCTGCTGCTCTCTCCTAACAGCGTAGAGGGACGTGGAGGGTGGCTCATGTGTAGGTGCCAGCTCTGTATACAAACTCCATGAGATGAAGCCTATTGCACATGTCAGATGTGCTGTGCCTTACAGAAGTGTCCAGGCTGCAACAGCTGTGCCACAGATCTGGCCAAACTGCTGGGCCCTGTATCCTTGGAGAAGTGCAAGGTCTCCTCAGAGTCTGTTCCACAGGTCAGTATGTTCAGGTAGAGAAAGTAGATAGGTATAAAGGAAATCTTGATGTCTGACAGACCCAAACAATTCTCTACATATGTGCAGGGAGGATCTAGCCTAGAAAGAAGCATGACCCCATTCTAAGGACACTTTCTGGGTCCTTCCAAAAAGCACACTAAAAATACTGCTTTGCCAAATTGGGATGTAAATATACAAAGTGTTTGAATCCATGGACATCCTGTCTTAAAACCACTCTGGGCAGGCACAAAATCTATGGCTTATCATCCTTGGAAATCATTAACTACAAAACTGTCTTCTTTACCTTGGATGGATATACAAATATACTTCTGGTATTTTATGCATCAAAAGATACTGAGGACAGCAATGTGACTTTCCCATCTGCTTTTCAGCTTGGGACATAATTGATTTCCAGTGCATTTAAGCATGGATTTTTTAAATTCCAATCTTCCAGCTGTAGATTGATGGTCATTTGACTGCTTCTTGCTCCCTGGGAGCAAACTAATAGACATTTCAAATTCCTTAGGTCAAAGACGTGTTATTCATAAGCATAGACACAAAGATTTAGTTCTTCTTCAGCCTGCTGAGAAACTTTGTGCAAACAAAAAGAGCTGTGATAACATTGCATCCCACTCTCCTGACCCTCCTGCCTTTGGTGACCTGCAGAAGAAACCCCTCTCCATTTGTTGCCAAAATATAAAATCCAGCAGATGGACAGAAAGCACTGTGTCCAACTCCAGCTCAGTGTCAGCCTCTGTTCTGGTGTGCAGCACACTCAGGAGCCCTGGCTGTCTTACACAGCCAACATGCACTTTATTGATCACAGAAAAGGTGCTTAACTGCTGGAGGTTAAATTTTGGGTTGAGAATTCACTATGTGTAGTTTTTAGGAGTATATTTTCACTGTGTGGGGTTTCAGAAATGTGTGGGTATGAAAGGCTGACTTGCCACATTTCTTGACTAGGAGATAACAAATCACTGAACCTACCACCAGATGCTTCCAGATGCCTCTGCATGGTTCCTGATTCCTGTTTTCCAAAAGAGTAGGCCCATGAGAGATAACTGCATGAAAACAGTGCTCGTAATATTATTTTCTAGTTTGAATATTATTTGGCATTTCTCCTCTTCTTCACAGTTTTTGTTCTCATCTGTTTGACACATGAACACCAGACTCTTCATGAGATCATCAGCAAAGTGCAATCAAAAAATGCAAAGTAAAGCTCTGCATTTTTTCACATAATACCTTGTAAGAAAGAGGCTTGAGACCATGGTCTGTGCCTCTCAACAGCTGAAATGTTTGAGATAACAGATGGCTGTATTGAAACACTTTGATTTTTATTGCTTCTCCAACAATGCTAACCATGGCAGGGGGGTTGGGATTATGTGATCTTCAAACTCTTAACATTCCATAACTCTGTGATCTGAGGGATCCTGAAGTGTATGATTCGGGGTAAAATTTGTCTAATTAAATTTTCTCTGCTTTGTTGTGTTCTGGTTTTTTGCGACACAAGAGAGAAAGCATTTCTAGAAGGTGTCCTTGGCCTCTTTATATACTAGTACTTGATGACAGCTCTGATATTGTTTTGATTGTCATTGATGCTGCTGCAGCATTTTTACAATAGTAACTATGTAGTTGTGAATCATTTGTTTATTAATTTCTTCTAGACCTTGTGTTCTCAAAATTTGTATGGACTTGAATTTGCCAAAGTATATTTGGGCAGTTACAATTTCTTCAGAAGCACAGTGAGTACTTGTAGCAATGAGGGTTTGCTGCAGAGAGTATTTTCCAAGAAGTCTGTTTGCATGTTGTGAGGCATTGATCAAATCCATGGCTTTTCAGTTTGTATTTATAGCTCACCCTAGCTTTTATTTATAGGTTACCTTTTAGTCTTGTCTATATTATATGTCTCTCTTGTTGGCAACAAGGCTTGAATATCGTTTAAACAGTCTTACAGTAAATGCCAACCACATGAGATGATTGTTCATTGGCCCTTCTTGGGGGAGGCCTCAGTGCTTCTCCTGGGCTGTATCTATTAATGGAGCAACTGAACATTACACTGAAGGGTTTGGATCTCCACCTGCCCCCGTTGGCTCCCACAGCCATTCTGTTGTGGCCTTGTTCTCTAGTCATGCTTGTGTCCTCCCTGTTCTGCTTTCCATTTGTCCTCCTACTCCTCCTATCTTTGCTATCCCTGCCTATCTCTGCACCTGGTCCCAGCCACTAATCTACTTTATTACATATGATTCACCTCTAATCTACAAACACCTCCACAGCAATAGTTTCATTATACTGTTTGAAATTAACATAACAAAAAATATTCCTTCTCACTGAACATCAAAGAAACTCATCACCTTGTTTCCATGCAGGAGCTGCTCTCTCTCTCTAATTATGTTCATAAGAATACTGGGACTCAAGAAAATACATTCTTCTGCTTATGTCTTGTGTGACAATGAACATTAGTCTTTCAGTCAGTTCCTCAGTCAGTAAAATGGAATAATGACCACAGCCATGCAGGATCACAGAATAGCTGAGGCTGGAAGGAACCTCTGGAGGTTGGCTGGTCCAAGCAGGGCAGCCTAGAGCTGATTATCTGGGACTGTATCCAGATGTACCCAGTATAACCCATGGCAGAGCACACAATGTAATCCCAGTGTCCCAGATGTACCCAGTGTACCCAGCAGGGACACTCCTCAACAGCTTCATGTCCTTTAAGAGAACTGGTCAGAACCACCAGGAATACTGAATATCCCCATGTGACCAGACATTTTGGGTAGCTGTGTTTTGTTTGTTCCAGATGTCTGCAGTGAATATAAAGCTGTTTCTGGACCCTAGAATGTCTTAATGCAGTGCTGAAAGAATGTTTTTGGCCTTCAGCTAAACAGCCATAGTTTGAAGACATTTTGATATGTAGACAGCACTGCTTGGCATCGTGCTGCCTTCCCCATTTTTCCCACCATTCTTTTTGAGGGCTAGACCTCACTCTTGTATTTGAGGGTGACTTTTATGAGTGACCTGCAATGATTTACTGCCAGAGCTTACCAGATATATGAAAAGGATTAGTCAAAGAGTATAGAGAGAAAGAACTACAGTTCAGTTATAAAATTTCCCATGAAAGCTTCAAACTAACTTTGTAAGGAAGCTTTTCAGATATTTAAAGAAAATCTGTTTTTTTTTTTTTCATACAAGGAAGGAAACATGAATATGGAAAAATGTATTTGATATAGTTGTTTTTTAAAAATATTATCTGTGGTATTTGTTTCTGTTAAATACAATGATTAAAGCATTTTTCTCTTATTAAGAAAACAAATTAAGAGCAGGAGCTCTTACTCAAGGTACAAAGAAAATTAATTCTGCTGCTAACTTCCCCTTTATCTGTCCTATTATTTTCTCTTAATTTATTCCATGCATCTTCCTAGACCAGGTCTAAGGAGGAGATTTCTGAGAGTCTTTCCAACCACTGAGGTAAACTATAACTAATTTTAAAAATAAAATGCCCTGGTGGTGCCCTTTCACAGATCTGTCATGCTTCACTCTAAGTTATCATTTGAAGAAATAAATGGACTTTAAATTCCCAGACCGTGAGTAATAAATTCAAGATTGCCTTTGTACTTGAATATATAAATCCCTATGGAGTGACATTTCAGAAGGATCTTTGTCTTCCTCTGGAGAATAAGGCCCTCAGAAGTGAATAACTGACCTGTTGGCCAAAGTTCTACCATCAAAGTAATCACAGAGAGAGACGGACAGAAGTTCTGCTCTCCACCATGAGGTACCCCAAAACGTGCAGGAAAAGGGGGACATCTGCTCTGCAATTTTATTTATCCTCTGTTGATTTTTTGCTAAATTTATCTGAGCTTTGAAGCCTTGCAAACTGGAGAATTAAAAACAAACAAACTTGTTCACCAGCTTCCCCTAGGCCTCCAAGCTCTATTTATAATTTCTATAAGCCTTCATTACCTCTGGTCTACAGTATCAAATTCTTCTTCTGAAGAAAGGTCACATTCTAACTATTATTACTGAAGAAATGAATTCAGAGTGTGACATCACAGCTAGACAGTTAATTACCCCATTTAATACGACACTACAGTTGTTAGGGAACTGTCTGCATGCAAAAAGCTACTCTGTAGTATTTACCATTTCAAAGGCAGAAACCTCATGCAAATTAGCCATCTGCAATTTCAAATTTATTTTTAAAACTGTAAACATTCCTGAGAGGAACGCACTTTTTAGCTTAGTCTCCAAATCAATGTTCACGATAGTTTTATAATAAGCACCCTGGTGTAGTCCATTAAATCCCTATATTGTTCTTTTAAATTTCTGACACTGTTAACTGTGAAATATTTATTATTTCCAGTGTTCCACTGATGTTGTAAATTAGAAATTAACCAGAAGTTGGTGAAGAGATTTGGGCACAATGCTGGTAGTCTTTTTTTTATCCACTTATCTTGACAGTATCTCAGTTCTAATTGCATTTAATGAGACTGCAAACTAAAGTAATAATTGCACACTAACAAGCTTTCTGTTTTGTTATTTAAATTACAAATGTAAAAGCAAATTCTTTCCTGCTTAAATTGTCATTCAGTAGAGCCCTCCAATATTTTTGCATATTGTTATTTTTAAATGAAATTATCACATGAGATAGGTTTGATAAAAAACCTCAATAAGTGCATTTGCCATAGATCTGGCAAATTATTGGTGTGTTCTGGATAAGTGATATGAAATGCTCTTTAAATCTGCAGCAGTGTATTTTTGTGAATCTGAGTAATTTGAATCTTCAAACACCAAAACAACAATAAATAAAGCAGTGACACTGGTTGTGAATATACAATTTTTTTCAGTAAATGAATGGTGAAACAAATGAAGCATTATTTTCTGTTACCAGTGTCCTTTCTGTCAGCCCCTGTGCATGGATCTCAATATTGTTCATTTTTGCCTGCATTCCCAGTGATGCTCCTACCTGAGAGCACAGGGCTGGTCTGGAGCCAGGCAGACCCTGTCTGGCCAGTCTGCAGCTGCTGAAGAGTGCATCTGATGATTGAATTTAGTCTGGTTTTCCAACTGTTGCTGTGTTAAACAGCAACTAAACACTAGAAGTTCTCCATAGTTTATATACACAGAGGGGTTGAGCCCTCCTCACAATTTACTGGAAAAGTTGTGGTTGCCTTAAGGGACACAGGACAAGACACTAACTTCAAAACTTTTTAACTTGAAAACTTCACTTGCTGACTTATCCATCACAATTTGGATTATTTATTTATTTATATTGGATTAACCTGATGAATTATCAACTCATCAGCCTCCAAAAGAGATGTTTATTTCAGATGATAATAAAGGACAGGTTATGAAGCTGGTAGAAACCTTCTTCTCAAAGTTTTAGGTGCAAAAATCAGAGATCACTAAAACTAAAACTAGCAAGACTGAAAATAGTTACTAGAATTCTTGATAAGATCTGGCTAGCAGGAAGACACAGGAAAAATGTTACCTCAATTTCTCCCTATGGCATGGTAGAGCTGGCAGTCAAGAGAAACAGTGAATGTGGCTAATTGCACATGGGTAGCCTCCAAACCAGTAAGCAAAGCAGAGAATGGTATGCAGGAAAAATGACAAGGAACCCTTTCCCCAGCCCACTGTCACTCTGTATTCTGATTCCTTGGGTGGGCTTGTGTGAGCCTCCATTGCAGCAGTGACAGACTGATGGGGACTCCCGAAAACAAGAAACAGCTGAAGTCCAGATGGCTTTATGCAGAAGAACATTATCTTTTACCTTGACTAAGTAATTGTATTAAATTTTTTAAAAATTTCCTGTGTTGAAAAAGTTTCCAGACTGTTATCCCTTCCCCAGCTCAAGTGGAAAACAAACTGCCATTCAGCAATAGAGATGGGGTTGGATCCAACATAAACATATCTCAGCTAGGCATTCTCCATAGAACTGCAACTGCACAGTCATTTTTTCCATATACAGTGGGAAAGACAAAGCCTCTGCTTAAAAGGCACTCTCTCAAAAGGAGGAGGGCTAAAGTGTTTTAGCTGTCTGGAAGCTGGCTAAGAATCAGATATTAATACCAGTCTCTAATTTACTTATTAGTATTGCCACTGAGCGAAAAACTTACTCTTACAAGATGCTTGCTGTTGGAAATAGAATATCTGCCTTGAAAGGGTAGCTCGTTGATTTTCCTTTTTCAAAAAATTGCCAAGTTTATTCAATTTACAGGAAAAGGGATAAACCTATGTTGTTTCCTCATTAACCACCCTCCACCCAGTCCCCACTTACATGAAATGTACGTTCTGAGTCATTGAGTCTCTCAGATAAGACATAATCAGCTGACAAACCACAGTACTCCCTGAGAGATTTACAGATAGAGACAAAAATGTTCAAGGGATGAAAAAGAAAAGTGGGCTTTAAAGCAAGTACTAATGTGCTTGTGGGACACTGTTAATTCTGAGAGGGTAAATCTCAAGCTTCAAGCTTCAATTTTCCCCCTTCCAGATTTCTACTATTTCCTGGTTTGATTTTGCATCTCTTTGAAATGCTAGAATCACGGTAGAGAGGAACAGTGATCTGCTTGACCAATAGCCATAGCATCAATTAAAAGCCTGTTAGAAAGAAACTCAAGCCAATGTGACAATCTTGAAAGATGAAGAGAAAGAGCTTTCTTCCTTCTCTGCCTCCCAAGGGTAGCCAGCTATGGACAAGACAGACAGCTGCTGAGGATGGCTGATGGGAAGATCCTGTGTTTCTGGGCAGTTCTCAGAAATAAGGCTTTCCCCCTGGATTGTTTTAGCAATTTGCAAATGTGTGGGAAGAGAGTAAGACAGCTCAGCATGGTTAGTTTTGTACTGCATGCCATACATTCAGGATGAAGCTGGGCAGAGGCTGTGCTCTGAAAGGAGACAGGAAAAGCCAGGGCTGGGGAGAAGGGGTAACCTGCTTCTACCTCTCAATGCCTCTGGGCTTGTTTCATCATAGACATAGTCTGATAATGAATAAATAAATTTTCTGTTGGCTTAAAGAGAGGAAAGAATCAATGCATCAAGAGAAAACCAATTAACCAATTTTTTTTCTCATCCCTCACAGAAATCTATCACCAAACACCCTGAATTAGCTGGTGCCTTAGATACCCTGTTGAGCCTCTGCAGACTATCCTTGCCATTGACTGGAAGAAGAGAGCCACAGCAAACCACAAACCTGCAAAAGGCTGAGCAGGGTATGCAAATTCCCTGACCTTACACCATGTCTACACCTCCAATACCAGCCCACATCTTCCTGAATGTGTCTGTGCCAGGTACTGATGCTCTGGAGACCTTGCCAACCCTCAGTGGGCCAGGCTGTGTTAGCCTTTCTGGGCCATGAAAGATTCTAATAGTCAGGGTAGGGAGGGTTATGTTATATTTTGTGCTGCCAGATTTTGGTTTTATTATTTTCTTTTTTTGCATACTGGATCTGGATAAATGCTTCCTTTCAGAAAGTGCTTTCAAGGAAGGGTCCCTGGAGCCAGGAGTGGGGAGCCCAGCATAAGGGAGTCATGAATGGCAGGCTCTCTGTGGCTCTCCATGGGCTAGCATCCAGGCTCAGAGATGGAAAACCACAGAAGGAAACCCTAGGACATACTGGCCTTGCATTAGCCTTGGCAGAAAGGTCTGCTAATCTCTTGCCACTTGGAAGGTCTTTAATAAAAGAGTAAAAGATGCATTTTAGGGTGGTAACAGGTAATAGAGCTCAGAAACTATCTGGTTTAGGTGCTGGTTCTATGTACCTACTTTTCCTGTAGTTACACTGGCAGCAATGGTCAAAGATTAAACGAATTAATTTTTATTCATTTTGTTGGGTAGGCAGAGTCAATCAGTGGTTCTGAGTATTGCAGTTTTAGTTAAAAAGTCTGTTTTTACAGAACATATTGAAAGCTGTCCATACAGTTAGAGTATTTTTTTCTTGTAATTATTAACTTATGTTTCAAAATTAAGGTGTGCCAGTTCTTCTCATACTCCCTGTCTTCCATATGTCATGACCTAAACATTAACATCATAGTTGTTCTTACAGTCTTGTAATGTTGGAATAGTAATTTAAAAATATTTTTCAGAGTCCTCTCTTATTCTTTGACTCTTGAATCCTGTGGGTTTTAGCACTGCTTCTTGTCAGTTTCTCACAAAAGCAAAAAAAAAAGGAGTTCTAGTATTCATGAAGTATTTATTTCAAGGAAATAGCTATATAAAGAATTGCAAAATACAGCTAAAAAGGAACTACAAAGCCAGATAATATTTGCTGTATTTTAGTAAATCTGTTTTCATTATCAAATACACACTTTATTTATCCTGACTGACAGTTAGGAAAATCTCTTTGAGATTTTAATGACAAAGAATTAGATTTCAAAAACTTTGGAGCTCTAACAGCTTTGTGTATAATGCTATTCATCAGTTGTTGAATCTTGCATTAGGATGCATAACCCAAACATCCCCAGCTCATGGTGATGTGTGAAAATGGACTGGGATGAGATCCAAACATTCAAGAGTACCAATTAAAATATAAAACCTGAAGGGTCTATATTTTGGTGTTTGAAATCGAAGTCCAGAAGAAAGTTGTAAATGATCAGCAGCTGCTTATATGTTACTCAGAAACTAGACCTCTTTTACACAGCTCTTGAACACTAGAAGCTCTAATTGTTATCAGTTTAAATCAGGCCAAGTTTTCCTTCAGAAAGCAATTCTTTCATTTCTTCTCATGCCCCCTGGAAAAACTGGACTTTTAATTCCTTCCTTGCTTCCCATGTTGTGAATAAGAGTGGGCATAAAATGCCTTTTATTGGTTTTCACAGCCCAGAATAAGCTTTAGGGCACTTTGCTGGTACTTGCCCAAAGCTTTGTGGGAATACACTGCAGTGGAGTTTGAATTTTGTTTTCTGGTGGGTGTTATACACATCTTCTTGAAATGGAGAAAACTTCCAAGAGAGCATCTGCTCTGTCTTGTGCTTCCATTTGCTTCAGCCTCCTATGATTCAAAAGGTTTGGAGGCTGGTGGCACTACTCCAAGCAGATGATTTTCATTAAAGTTTTGATGAGAAACTTAAGTTGGAATCACAAACATCTGCAGTAAAACTTCCTCCCCACTAATAGATGTTTCTCAGAACATAACCTTGTCGTATCAGAAAAAACCACAGCTAGAAATCCAAATTTCCCATTATAGGAGTTAACCTAACATAACCTCGAGGGTCTGAAGTGAATTAATCTAAAGATCTGCTTTTTAAAAGTATATACAGTTCACATTAGCTTTAAAGAATATAAAGGTTCCTGTCAAGCTAAAACCTTTTTTGGCTCACACCTCAGGATTAGGTCTTCTGCTGCTTCTTGTAGTACTAGCTTGTTTTGAACAGATTAATTCTACAAGTAAGGATCAAATTGTGTTTCTCTCAACAGTTTGCAAGATTTTCTGTTTCACCCATTTTGGGGAAAAGGAGTGAAGATGATTTGGAGATATTTTGAGTTTTTGTTAACAAGTCGCTGGGACTTATGGTTGCTGTCAGTTTATATATTTAATGTGAGCCATTTTAGAGTGGTGAGTTTGTCACTAGTCCCATGCTAATCATTGCTTATCACTTTAGAGAACCAGAAGGCAAGCATCTCAAATAATGCTTCTTGTGTTTTATCAGCAGCTGCTGGTAAAAGTCAGGTGGGAAAAATGACTGTCAAACATGTCCTTTTAACACACAAGCTCCATCAGATAACTTCTGCCTCTTACTTTCTCTTATAAAAAATGGCTAATTTTGACTTGACCATGATAATTGTTTCCTTTAAAGGACTTTTGCCTCTCTGCCTTTCCCCTGAGCCAAAAACACTGATGCTAGAAACAGTTTTCCTCTTCCATCTGTCCAACAATATCATGCCTTCCTTCAGTCTGGGAATTGGCTTCCTGCCCTGTCCCAACTTCTTTTTTTCCTTTACTCTTAAGACTCTTGATTATCTCATTCTTGTTCTAATTTTTTCCTCTCCTTTGTCTTCCTGCTTTAATTTACTTCCTTTCCCACTATTTACTTCACTTCTTTCCATGGAGGACATCTGAGAATTTCTTTTTTTTTGGCTTGGCAGATGTCTCCACAGAATGTCTGTCTTCCCTTTCTTTTCCTAGTCCTTCCCACACTCATCTCCTATACTAGTCTCTGGCCTCTTGTAGTCATTTACGACAGAATGAAATTAATATTTTACTGGATGTCACCTTACATTCATTTTACATTAAGAAGAGTGACAAGAAAGTGTGGATCACAGAGAACCATTTGTGATACTCTTGAGTATTTCAAGTCTTGTACCATGTTTTACTCTCACCTTAGACTCTGTAAGGAACTTTCTTCCTGATGGGGAACAAAATCCACACCTATATAAAACCATTATATCAGTGGAATTTAAAAACACAAATGTTGACAGTAGCAGGCTTCAGAGCCAAATGGTAATGTATGACCTGCCTCCTAGTTTAGAGGCATGTGTTTGACAGTGGGACATAACTGTTCTCACAACTTCTGGTTTTCAATTTTACTGCTGTGCCTCACCAAACCTGGAAGTGTCTCACCATTCCCTTTCCTTCTGCAGTGTCCAAGCTAGTGAGTGGAACACTAAAACAAACAGCTCTGATGTTTGCCACTTGCTTATCTGCTTTCATTTGTTATCTGCCTGTTTTAAGTCCTTTGCTTCTATCTCTCACAAATCTTCCTTATAAAATATTTCAACCTATCGTTGTTTGGAAAAACCAATCTCTGACTTCACGCCACCAGCTGCTGTGGGGTTGCACTGATGAGCTGGATCAGCTCTGCACACACTCTTTTTCTCTCTATCTCCCCACCTCCCCTTATTATCTTTATGAGCCAAGGAACTTAATTTTCCTAAATAGCACACAAGTACTCTGAGTACTTGAGTGCTTTTCATATTGATCTGCCTCTTCATGGACAAATCAACACAACTAAATAAAATCTCTAGTGCTTAATCGCTTCTGAAAATAAAATTTTTAACTTGCAGTTTCAACATAGTCATCTTCAGTTTCCAATTGTTGCATATACCAATACCTTAATTTATTAGACCAACAAGCCTATTTTTTTTCTTGTGTATGTACTTACACAGTAAGTTCAAATTTTTTTTTCTTAACCTCCCTCTAAGTTGGCAAATTGGATTGCAGAATCTCTCAGCTATCTTCAAATTCCTAACACTGTAATCCTTGTCATGATACTTTTCTGGATAATTTTAATCAATTTGTAAGCAATTTTTGTTTGTTTGTTTGTTTTTTTTTAAATAGGAGGCAGATATCTTATTTCACTGTGGTCACTAACTGTGCTCCTTATGTAGGGAACGGAATATTTCATCGTGTGGAATCTAGTCTGGCTAACTTAAACATCTACTTTAGCTGCTTCATAAAGCTGTCCTGAAGCCAGAATCCAACAAAGTTTTTAAAGAGGAAGACAATTTCCAGGGAACACTGCTAGGAATTAGAGGCTTAAAAATTCTGCTGTCTCCACTACTGTATGGGGAATTTGGATTTGTACCTGAAGACAGTCCACGATTCTGATTGAAACATCTAGAAAAAAATTATGTGCCTAATTTAATGTTCTGTATCACATAATGATTAAGAATGAGGGCACCAAGGTAGCTGATGTTGCCTGAAGTCCAACTCAGACCCATGGTATTCTCTGTGCATGGATACACCACATCAGGATTAAGAATGTAGTTAGTTCTCTTCTCTTAACAGGTTTTCATCCTAATCCCAGGTGAAAAAAACAAAAAAGGCAAAGCTCCTCATTAACTTTAATTCTGATTTTTTAAACCACTTTTCCCAGTTCCTCCCAGTTTAAGGTTGCCACACATGGTAAAGGAAGAGGATTGGAAAGCTGAGAAACATTCACTAATACGTATTTGCATTAATTGAGAGCTCCTGTTCTGCTATAGGTTCATAATATCAAACTCTTACCGGGATTTAAGAGCTTCCCACCAGTTACATCTTGGAAACGCCCACTGGCGCGTTCCATGTTGCAGCTGACTGTCACCACAGACCACAGTGAAGACCCATCTGTGGCTTTGTAACTCTGCCCTATGAAACTGCCCCCTTTGTATAATTTGGCACTATCTGACATGACTAACAGCCTCTGTCTGCTCGGGGGAGCTGTAGGCCTGAGTCAATATTTAGACGAAGGAGCTGAATCAAACCGCGCTGTGTAAGGGAGTTTACTCTGCGGTTCACTGTGAGCTGTGGGTTAAGCACTCATGCTCCAAAAGAGGCTAATTCAAATTCAAACCTGCTGGGATAACCCTGTTGCTGAGTCTGAGGAAGAGGATGTGAGCTGTGGGAGGGAGAAGCTCTTTGAGGACCAAAAGTAATGTTCCTTCCTTGGATGAGAGACTACCAAACCACCATTCTCTGGCCCCTACATCAACATCCAGGCTTAAAGCCTGTCCCTCAAATCCTGTTACCAGCCACACACATGGATCAATGAGTAAGTGGGTTCTCACTGTTAGAGAGCCATCTGTCCTATCCCAAAAAAAGCATCCTGCTGGGCCTGATGTCCTTGGAAATTGCCATGGAGATGAGGCCTGAAATATACAGGTAGCAAGGGGTCCTGAAGTCCCTGCTTCTTCCTCATGAAACAAAAGTGTTCTGCAGCCAAGGGCCTTGGCGTGATGATACCAGGCACAGTCATCCAGTGGTAACATGGCATCCAGAGTCTAAGTGCTGCCATTGCATAGGCTGAAGTAAACTACCAGAGGAAACACCAGTTATTGAGTCTATTATGTTGGCCTGAGCAAAAATTTAGAAAGGATTAAAATGGTTGAAGGAAATGAAAATGTCATTCCCCAGCAAGTGTCCAATATATCTCACAGTGCTTTCCCAAGATAAAATCTGAGAGATGTACATGAAAAAATGTGAACTGTGTCTTTGGGAAAACCATATTATACTGTCATAACAAGAAAGACTAACAATCACTTATGCTCATTATCCCATGAAAAGCAGCTACAAAACCCATCCAGCTCTTAAGCCAGGCATTTCATTGAGGGACTTTCCATGTTGCAAGCAACAGGTGGCAATGCAGTTTCTCGCGGCCGATCCAAGGCCAGAGGAGAAAATCTGTACATCCCACACCATGAAGTCTGTCCAAAAACTGGGATGGCTCCTGAGAGTCCTTATGCTGAGCAAAGCAGGGTTTAACCTTCAGTTTTCTCACACAGGTCATGTTTCATGAGGACTCTGGCAGGGTGGGCAGGCGTTTCCTGAGGCTGTCCAGCTGCTTGGAGCAGGGGAATGAGCTCTGCCCTGCCCTGCAGCAGCAACCCTGGCTGTCTGAAGGTTTTATGCACTTATTTCCATGGCTGTTAATTCTGGCAAGTGGAGGATAGGTGGAAAATCAGCCGTGTGATATTGGAGATTGTGATTTCGATATTGTCACAGTGACACAGCTGTGCTAATCTCACCTCATTTTTGGAAGTTATGCTAGAAGAGCTACTCTTTCCCTTCCCATGACCTTATGGAACTCAATTAGCCTCCTACTCTGCATCTACCATGCATGAGTTATTACTGTGTTGTGTCCACTGTTCCACTTCCAACCTTACCCCACCCCTCCGTGTAATTTATTATTTCCTCAAGATGTATTTTTGAGTAGCCCATTCCCCATGCAGTGTTGCTAAAATAAAGAGTATAAATCAATCCCAAAATAACAAGGGAAAATTTTCCGTTGTCAAATTGCTTCTCAGATCTCTCTAATTTCATTTGTCACTAATCCCAACCACAAAATTTTTGGAAGTTGAAATCTCTGCAGGTGTGTTCTCTGCAGGCAGTTTCCTAGATGCATTTGATTTATCATCTCCTGCTTTCACTGTGAAAACAAACTTCATATTTTGGAGGTGAATGGCATTCAGAGGCAAAAGCAGAAACTTCTACAGGACAGAGTTTGCCATGAAAAGACAGACTCTTTTGGGAAATTTCAGTGAATTACAATTGCAGGAATTACAAGGCAAGCAGAAAAGTGTTGTGACAATTAACTCTTGTAAAATAGCTCTGTTTGGACAGGCCTGTTTAGTTATGTTGGCAGGAAAGTCAGAGACATGCTAAGCCAGCTCCACTGCAAAGTACAGCAGCTGTCTGCTCACAGCAGGCAGGGCATGTGTACATTTTGAAGTCTGAGCTGTATCGCTCCAGTCCCGAAATGCAGCGTCTCAGACCACCTCCCCCCTCACCCCAAACCCTCCTGTATCGCTTTAAGGCTCAAATGATTAAGCTAACATTTACCAGATGGGAGCTTTGACACAGACAGGTGAAAACAGAAAATTGCAGACACGGAGAGAGAGAAGGGAATTACTGTACCTCAGCAAAAGGCACCCAACTTCCAGTAGCTACTGCCTGCTGCTGCCCTCTGATAACAGTGGCTTCTTGCGTGCTGACCGCTGAGCTACCTTCAATGTCAAACTGAAAAACGCTTCCCTCACTTGAGGCTGTGCTGGAGGAGAAGCATCTCAAAAAGAAAAATACAGGAGAAATGAGGGGCCAGGCGGAGATCAAAGCCATTTCCTCCCCTTACATCCAGCAGTGGTCTTCTAGCGTCTCAGTAATTGTTTACCCTCTTCTGCAATCAGCCCCCCTTGGCTTAGTGGTGCCTCAGTTATTTTAACTTTCTTTCAGCATTCAGTTTCCAGATGTGGCACTTCAAGGCAGTCTAACCGGATCCCAATTTAAAAGAGGGGAAAAAAATAAAAAAAAAAAAAAAAAAAGGAAAAAAAAAAAAAGGAAAAGAAGGGGGAAAAAACGCTTTTGCTGCCTCTCTCGTTCTCTCTCCGTGCCTGTGGCTCCCCTTTTTCCCCAGAGGCTCCAGCACAATAACATACAGATGGGCAGTGCTTAAGCAGAGAGTGTCAAACAGAGATTGTATTCCAGGAAAGCACCGCTAGCTCTCCAGCCACCTTATCTCCCCCTGTCAGGATACAGACTGACGCTCTGTTCAGTGCTCTGGCTTCCTTCACATGTTCACATCATTCCCTCTTTTACCTTTCGTGTGGAGACCCTCCCACTCAAACTTTACTGTTCAGAAAGTGAGGTCACCCTTTCCTCCCTCTCCACGCCAACCCCCCACAACTCCATCTGACTGCTCCAAACAAATCACTGACTCTCCTGACTGTTTATTTTTTAACATCTCCAGTTTATTCAACGGAAGGCAGAAAGGTGCCAAATTTATTAAATAAAAACCCGCTAGACTAGCCATTCCTTATGTTATGGGGGAGGAGAGGCTGTGGGCGGGAGGAGGAGGAGGAGGAAGAGGAGGAGGGAGACAGCCTGGCTGTGCCATGGGCTAATAGGGCTAAGTGGTTTCTCTAACATGCTTCATTCAGTTCCTTTCCCTCAAGCCCAGTTCTCAGCTTCTCGCTGGCTCGTGAAAAAGAATATCATTCACTGCGATTTTGGAAAATGACTTCATTCCTCAGACTCATGAACTTTTATTTACAAAGACCATCTTGTATTCCTTTTTCAAGAGATGCTTTGTGAGGCCCTGGTAACAAGGCTTGCAGTGTGTATGTGGAAGTGAGCTGAATATGTTGCCCACAGCTCACTTCATTTTGTGACTATGATCTCAAAAAGACAAGACAGTAATCCTTGCTAGGTTTTGGGATGAAGTCAGGGTATAATTATACTAATGTGCACTGCTCCAGCCAAGAGGTCAGCACCTTGTCCATCAGTGGTCCTGAATGCAGGGAGTGGTAGCACCATTGGCCAGTCAGGCTTCTTTCTTAAATCTTTGCAGAAATTGGCTTACCAGGCTTCATTTTGAGAGTGGATTCCTTCTTTTTCCCTCCCTTCATCCTTTCCTTTCTGGTTGAAGATATTATCAACCAAAGAAGCAGCCAGTAGAGATTTAAGGCTAAAATGAAGACTTTTGGTGATCTGTTAACTTCCATACACCTGCAGGCACAGTTTTGGACCCATAAATGCTGTACAGAGGGAGATAAGGAGGTTCACTGTGCAGAAACTCTGCCTGATTCAGAAATGGCACAGCTGAGCAGGCAAGGCCACTCAAGCTTGTGGGGCAAAGTATTCCCCCAGCAGAAAAGAAGATGCTGTGTGACATTGACATGAGGGTATGAGGTTCAGGACCAAGGTTAGGAGGAGGAAATAAAAGATAAAAATGGTTAGCTGAGGGTTATTCTATCCTGAGAGGAATAGAAGCATCTCTCTTTTAGCTGAACCTGGCCTGGTGGCAAGCACACAGTCCTCCCAGAGCCTGAGGGTGAGATGTCATGGCTGTCAGGGCTTTTCTAATTCTTTCTGGTAACAGCAGTCCTGGAAATGGCCTGTAATAGGTCTGAAGCAGGAAACAGAAGACCAGGGAGTCTTCAGGCAAGGACTCCATGAGCATCCTATTAGGCCTTCTGCCACAGGGACAGCCTTGAAGTGTGAAGATAACATTAAAGCAGGGCTAAGAAAGAGAACAAAACATCTTGAGAGTAAATGATAGAATCACAATTCTCATGGTAGCAGTGGAGATTTTTAACTACCCAGTGAATTGTGCAGCAAATTGCCATAAAATGTGTGAGAAAATTTTTTGGATGTTTTTTGTTTTTTGAAAAACCTACCACCAACCAGTCTTCTATGTCTGCTCCCAGGCATTTGGCAGCAGGCTGGCCAGCTTGATAAGACAGGTTTTAAACTGAAAGACCTGGGGGATGATGCGCAAAGTGGCAGTGGTCACAGTGTCGCATCTAGGTGGGAATAAGCAGGCCAGCCACAGCAGGGGCAAATGTTCCTCAGCTGCCCCTCAAGCTGAGAACCAGAAGGCCAACCACCTGAAGTGTGTGTATTCCTCCTGGGAAACCGGCATGCTCCATTACCCCTCTGAAATGCCTGTGCACCAAGGCATGCAGCATGGGGAGTAAACACGAGGAATTAGAGGTCTGTGACGCTCACAGGGCCATGGCTTTGGTGCAGTTAGAGAATAGCTTGCATGACTGGGGGGCTATCATGGCTGAACATGTATTTAATGAAAGAGAGGCCTGCAAGGTGAGGTGGCGGAGTTGCTGTTTATGTGAGAGAGCAAATCAAATGAATGTAGCCAAGGAGTGGAGGAAGAATGAATCAAGAGCTTATGTGTGGGAATTTACTTGGGTGGCACTGTTGAGGGTGTTTTCTAGAGGCCACCTGGTCAGGAGGAAGCAGCATCCTGGGCCTTGCTCAGTGCAGACAACTGACCATCTGCACCCTGCACATTACATTGAGGGACACTCCTCATCATCTGCATCTGTATTCATCTGCTTCACCAGAGCAAGAAATACCATCAGAAATGCCATTAAGGATGCTAAGATTACAAGTTCTTGAAGTAAAGCCTGGTGTCTTTTGCACATATGTAGCAAGTAACCAAATGAACTTCAGAGTATGATGAAGGTGTCTTGTCTAGTAGGGTAATAATAATGCAAAATGCCTGAAACATATTTAGAAAAAAGAGAAAATATATTCTTGAAATGGGCAAAAGTTACCAAGTGAAAAAAAAATGTTATACATTGTATTTCTTTATGTAAAATCAGAACAAAGATATTCATATCCCTGTAGAAGAGTTCACCATGTTAATTTACAGCAGTTTGAGAGAGGAAATGCTGTAATTATTCTCAGGATTAAAATCCAAAAGGCTGAAGCTGTCTGCTCAATATCTTTGTGAAATCCCAGACTGGCCTAAGGCATTAAAAATTTGAAAAATTTCGTGTTGTGATTCTATATAACAAAAGAGATACAGATAACTTCAAATGGTGGAATTATTAAGTAGTGAATAATTTATTCTAAAGAAATACAAAAAATAGAACACAGCTCACAAGATCTGTCTCCCCAAATATATTAGTCCCATACAAGAAAAAGTATGACCAAAGGCTTTTGAGCAGAAAATATTACATATTCCCCTAAATATCACTATACAGTGGAATAGCTTGCTAAAAACCAACTGCTTAAAAAAGCAGCTTTTTGCATTTAATTTAAAATATTTTAAAAGACTGTATTCCTTTTAAAAGAAGTACAGATTTGTGTAAAAAATGAAAAAAAATGCATAGAGTGCTTATGAAATATAAACCTTTAAATAGAAATTTATGCTGTGATAGACTTCCAGTTTCTTAATCTCTGGCTGAGATGATGTGGCTGTGTTGTGTAATCAGCCTGAGATTTGGAACAGCACTTCCTCAATATGGCAGGCTGCAGAAACAGGAGTTTCTCCTTCTGTTTTCACCGTATCATCCTCTCTTCTTTTTACGAGTTCTTTCCCTCATTAACATTTGGTTTTGATTGGCTGTGATAGACAGTAGAACTGGTGAAAGACAATAGGAAGGATCCAGAGGAAGGCTTATTACAAATAAAGTATTCCAAATTAACCAATCTCAAGCTTTTGTGAGTGGGCCACTGGTGGTTTGTCAGTTCCCAGTGGGACATCTGCAAGCAGCCTGTTGAGCTCTAGTGCCAAATGTTACCAGCTGAACATTTGAGAATGTTGCGTGGTGGTCCAATGGAAATGTTGACAGCTGACTGATGTTTGCCATCCAAAATATTTTGGAACCAGTGTTCAAAGTACCTTTCTAAAGGTTAGAAGATGTTGGCAGCATATCTTTGTATCATCAAATGAATTATCTACAGTCAGCAACCTGTGGCAATCAAGGGGTATCAAGCAAGAATTTCTTGGTTGCAATTTGTGCCAGAGAGAGATACTAATAAAATTGCAGTTATGCAAACAAAACATCACTTTTTAAAACTTATTTAATGTGTTTTGGATTATGCCATACTAGGAGAAGTCTCAGTTGGCAGGTAGAAGGTTGAATTTATGCTGTAGAGTTCAAGGATGTCATACTGTCAGACTTTAAATTGTACCCCTGCAGAGAGATGTAAGCATGTTCTTTGTTTCTTTGCCATACTATTTAAGGGCATCAGCTAATTATTTTCCCACATGAAGGCATTTTAAAGCCAACAGTTCTCATCCCTCATGTAATTAGCTACTGGCAACGCTGGGATCTGGCTTATTCCATGTTGCTTACAACCAACCTCATAGTATTTCTGTGCCATGATGCTTGTCACTGCCCAATTTCTCTGCTGTAAATCTTCAATTAAGCATGCCAAAATCTTGCTAATCTAATGGAAATGTACTACTAAATTCCTTAGTACTACAGTATTAAAGAAAATCTTATTTACCAAGAAACATGTCGGAAGGTTTCCATCTCCAGAGTGTAACAGGGAAAGAGATGCCTCTCTCTCTCTCTAAAAGCCTTTTCCTTGGGAACTGTATAGACCTTGCAAGATTAGGAATGAACCACAACATATGTAATACTGGATAACTTGAAAAACCCAACCTACACTGGTTGCTAGAAATCAGTCAGATTTAGAGTAGTGTTTTCCCAATCCAGCATCCTCTCCCCAGAGGTAACCAATAAATAATAATAACATTTTCATAGTTTTTCAATATGAAAGTCTTTTAGTACTTCTGGTAATTTTTAACAGTTTTATCTGAACCTCCTGGCACTCTTGCTATATCATTATTAATGTTAAATGGCCTGAACTATAAATGTGCTATGCTAAAATGAATGATAATATCTACTTAATTCCTTATGAATTCTAATATTCTGTACACTTCTGATACAGCTTTTCTAGCAAATTGCTTAGAAGTGAGTAAGAGGTGCTAGCCTAACTTCAGTTGTAGAAGGGTGCATGAGAAAAGAAACCACCACCGTATGTAGTGTTGCATAAATAGCAAAGACACTCAGATGTTAAAAAGTGAACTAGAAGAGGTGAGGCTGGTGAGATGAAGGTGGTATTTGCAGGGATGGGAGCCATGCTTCCTGACTTTTGAGGATAAACAGTTGAATCTCTTTCATTTCCTGTTACAATCCCCATGCCATCTTGCAGTGGCAAGGGAACCACTGTAATATTCCAATCATTCAGTTTCTTGACCCAGTGTTTTGCTCTGACATTTTGGCTTGCACATCCAGAACCTAATATTTCCAGATGGTCTCTCATATAAGTTCATACAAGATAAAATTAGCCAAGACAAATCAATTCAGTCTGTTATAGCCAGTAAAATGACACCTTTGGTAGAACAAACCAAAATGTGAGAGTTTTTTAAAAAAACCTATTTTTAGAATGGAATTGTCTGTAGTTTTATCAAATATGCTTGTAGGTTTGTATGAGTCTGAAGGGAATTTGATTAGGAGGAATAGGACGAGTATGTTTCGCCTGTAGATAATGACAGTGTTTAGTATCAGTATAAATATCAGTATCAGTAGATACTTTGATGGAGAAAGAGGTGGCATTTTAGCATAGCTTGTAGTTTATATGAGTTCTTGACAGATTTTACAGGTAAAAGCAACACATCATGTCACACAGAAGAGAATAGGTGGCCCTAACTAACAATGATCCTGATAAGATAAATCCTTTTCTTAAAGTGAAGACATATCCCAAACTCAGATTTCCTCATATTTTTTTCCTTTTGCTCTTCTCCTTGTAAATCTTCTCCAAATCTTCAGAAAAGTACTTCTTAATTTGTTAATTCTTCATAATGCCACTTGTGTCCTTACAGCCTCTGAGACTTTATTGGAGAGTCCCCAAATCAACAGCAGTTCCTTTGTGAGGCTGCTCTTAGTTGAACGGTTCCTCCTGTTGACTGTATCTTGTCTCCTTCTCTGAAATCTTGGACACAAGGGCTAGCTGCTCTTTCTGGTCAAGACAGGAAGGGTTTACTCTAACAACAACAAGGCCAAAGAAGCCAAAGAAGATTAAAGCAAAAAAAAACCAAAAAAAAACCCAAAAAAACCCCAAAAAAGCTACTTACTTTATATACTCTTACTTACAAGCAGATATTCTCAACTTGTTTGTGGTACTCTGATTAACTGCCACAGTGCACTCCTCCACAGTGCAGCATTTCCCCATGCATTATGCTTTGACCTAAGCTGGCCTCTTTCCTCTCTGTCTGCAGGCTTTAGACATTTCTCTTTCC
>NW_005054306.1:4714167-4786589 GCF_000277835.1 Geospiza fortis
CCTCCTAAATTGTTTGTTTAATTCAAGCTGCATATCACTACTTTTTTTTTTTTTTTAAATTCATTCTCCCTCCTGGGAAGCTTCCCCACCCTTCCTCATCGGTTGTTTGATCATAATAATGGAACATTGGCAAAAGAGAATCGTCGCATAAAAATCCCCACTGAACTTTACAACCTCTGTAGAAGTGCCCATAAAACAGCTTTTCAAAACTGAAAAAAAAGCCACACCCAAAAGCCCAGATCCTGGAAAACTGGCTAACAACTCTCCCAAATCCAACCGTGCTTAACTTAGCCTTGGCTATAAAGTCATATAAAAGTACATATTCTGGCTCACTGCCCAAATACTTCCCATGGATCCTCCTAGGTCAGCACAAAGAAGAAATTGTCTCAGATCCCTTCAAGTTTATCCTCTTTACTCCAAGGATATGCTGGTGACTAAAAAGGAATATATTGCCTGCAGCAGACAGCAAAAATGTGATCTAACAGAGAGCTGAAGCAATACTGAGATCACCAACAGTATAACTAGGGCAGCAGAGCTCTTGGTGTAGCTTGTTTTCTGGCAAGTTTGGTGGGGTTTAAAGCCTCCTCAAAACTCTGAACTTCCCCTGACATGTCCCTTTGTGCTAGATGTAGCAGAGAGATAGCAGACTTGCAAGAACATTCTTTTCCAACCTAGCATGTCCCATAGGAGGGCATCCCAAAACCAGCCAGCTCTGTGTGCTCAGTTATTCCCTTTTTAAGCATTGCACCAGTTTTAAAATTGCTCTGTGCCAGCAGTGCTTGAAAGTCAGCTTTAGTTGCCTTGTGTAGCAAGCCTAAAATGCAGTCAAAAACTTTTCTACTATGATGGGAAAAGGAAATGTTTCTCTATAACACAAAGAGTTCAGCAAGGCAGATCCAGACTTACATGTCTTGATTTTTGTATCACACCTATTACCTGTCAGTATAATCTGATAGGGATATTTTAAAATACTTTGTTTCTCTAGTTTTGATTTTTTTTCTTAAGTGGAGAGACCTGTGAAGGTGCTTTGTCTTAGATTATTGGTTTTAGATGCTAAAATTACTTCCCCTGAATGGCCCAGTAAGCAAGGAGGAGGAATAAATTTTGATTGCACTCTGCCACCTGTACTCCTGACAGCTTAATTTGTTAATGTCAAGTCTGCAGGCACTAAATGAATGCTCATGAAAGTCTTGACTATCTGATGAAGGGCACTGGCTAGTATGATGCAATTAGCTGAGCTCACTGATTATGATAGACAGCTGGAGCTCTCTGAGTTTTTCTGAAAGAGCTTAATCCATGGTATCAGAATAAAAGAAGATCTCTACATGAGAAAGGGGAAGAATGAAGGCAGTTAAATAGATTTTTTTAAATGGTTGTGTTTATTATACTTCCCATTTGGCCTTGACATTTGTCTTAACCACCAGTGAACATAACTGTACTGCTGATTTCACTGCAATCAAAACCAGTTTTAATTTGCATAATAAGCTGAAAGTATTTGTTTGAAACTATGACCTGCAATAAAACCCCCAAAAAATTTTCACACTGTTTTGCAGGAATTTCATATTTTCTTTTGAAAGCAAGGGTGATGAAATTTATTTTCATGTACAGTAAACACCGTTTTTCAGATCTTTTAAAAAACTTTTTTGTATTTTATTGTTATTTTCACCCTGGCCAAGTGACAAATTCGATAGAATAGAAAACAATTCCCTTTGACAGGAGGCACAATACTGGCTCCCCCAACTCGTCTGTTAGCAACAGAGCTGGCTGAGCAGCTGCCCCTGTCCCACTGCCAGGAAATGCTGACAGCAACAGCTACACCATTTCAGCTGCTCACTGGCTCCATAGCAAGTTTTGATGGCTAATGGATTGCGTAAGTGCTACCCAGATCTGCCCAGATCTGAGGAAAAAGAACAGCAGCTTTGGGATGTCGGCTGTTTTGAGAGAGTCCCAGCACCACAGAAAGTTTCTTTCAAATGTGTGGGTCACACTCTGCCTGCAGTGACTTGGTGCCGTAACACAAATCTGCATAAATCAAAGCTGCATTTTCTGGTAAGGTAGAATGAAAAAGGGTTTAGGAGACACCAGCATCTTTCAGCTGGCACAGAATGTTTTGCTATGACAGCAGCCAGCCACGATGGAGCCAACAGACAGAGCAGTGTGCATGCATGTTGAAAATTGGCTGATTTAGTTGCTTACCCACACGTACAAATGAATCCTGGTAGCTCCCTAATTGCCAAGCTATTAGCTATGCAGTCAGGCAGCTCCAAGATTAAGCAAGTCCCTTCAGTTTTAGACACTTGCTTGCATAGCTGTGAGGAAATCCATGTTGCTTTGTAGAGTTTTATTAAGCTATTGGAGCTCTGAATGCGTATGCATGTGGACAGGCATTGTGTAAACCTCCAAGCAGATCAGTGCTGGGAGGGAGCTACCCTTAGGTACTCAGGCTGTGTGCATGACCAGGGGCAGCTGATTCTCCTCTGGTCCTTAGGCAGACTTTCTCTGTAATAGGAAAAGTCATTTGCCTTTCAAAAAAAATCAGGTGCTTTACTTGGTGGCTATTTCTAAGTAGCAGAAAGTTATTGACTTAAACCAGAGTGATCACAAACATGATGTGGTGAGTTTTAAGGCAAATCTGCTACACACTGATGAAGGTACAAGCTATTGTTTTTGGGAAAAACTGCCCTTTTATGTCTCCTCGATTGTGCATTGGAAGTTTAGGCCTGCTGGAAAGGTCTCACAGCTAGATACCTGACATTTTGAGAAACACTGGACTGTTTAGATACTTTTGAAAACATTTCTTTTGGTTTCTTTAAGCTTTGCACTGAGCTCAGGTGATTCTCCTGGCCTGGGCTGACAACATCTTTTTGACAAATTGCTCTTCATAATTAAGGTGAAGGATGTGACAAGACCTGTTTTCTGAGCTGAAAGTGTGTTAATGGCCCTAATAAATGGGTCATCCTTGTCTGTATGGGTCTGTACTGTAAACCAGTCTGTAACTGCAGGCTATCAGTCCAGCCTTTAACCTGTAATGAGCGTGGATGGATACCACTTGCATTCCAGTTTTAGTGCTCCCCTTCTGCTTCCCACAGAGCTCCTTGCCATGTGCTGAGTGAACAGAGAAATCCAGTCAAGCTACCATCTGTAGTGTGGAGCAGAAATGTGTCTTCATTCACACAGAATGAAGTGATTTCACCTGTGATTCAATTCTACACCGTGAGGTACAGCCAGATTTTCAGGTTCTGTATCGATTTTAGAAGCAGCACCAGTAGATGTGTCCTAGTCCTCCTGATTCAGATTCTACTGGATCATTCCCTCACACATCCTGTGTCTCCATAACATAAGCCATTATCCTCATAATTGATGGGAAGTTCAGATGAGGTTTGTTAAGCCAGCATCATTCTGATAACTCCTGACAAAGCTAGAGAATAGAAAACAATATTTATTTTTTCTTACAAAAAATCTAATACACTTGTCCAAACTCCTGGTTTGGAGACAACAGTAAACCCACTAGCAATTTGATGCCATTCCCATTGTGGTTTTCATGGAAACCAACACTTTCTTTAGTGACTATCATTAGTTTCCATAGCTGAGAAATTACTTCTAGCTGCCAAAAAAGTTTTCCTCATTACCATTTAGGTTTTATTCTTACTTGCAGGTGCAAAAAGCTGTCTCTAATCTTCTATTTCCTGTTCTCTGGGTTTTTTTTTTAGTTGATGAGCACAGGTAGAGCTTTAGATTGCTTTCTGTTTCTGTGACAGTCTTTTATGATCTAGCTCTAGGTTCAGACCTTTTCAGGGTCTGAACCAGAAAATAGAGTAGTTTCTTAAATTTTACTGGTGTGACAGGAATATTCATGACTGCTGAAGTGGCTGCAGTTATTGTATCCACAGCAGCACACATCACACTTGGCTAGTTTGGAAATGGACTCTGTTTTCATGCAAATCCTATTATTTGCATGAAGGAATGGATTGTTCATACAGGCCATCAAATTTAACAAAGGAAACTTCACTTTTTGACTGCATTTACATAAAGGCAAAAATACTTGCTGTGGGCCTCATACTGTGATTTCTCAGTGCTTGCTGGGACAGAGCAGGTTTTCCTGTGGGTCAAATCAAGATATCTAAAAGTTTTTTGTTTGCCAGTTTCCATGGACACTCCAGCCTGAGTCCTCTCTTAGAGCAGTTGATTTTAACATTGTTCATCATACAAGATATCCTTTCCTTTTTGATTCTTTTACCTTCTTATTATGTCAGTGGTTCACACCCTCTTCTGGATCACCATGTGACTGCTTTGATCTGAGGATGTTATTCTGTGCTCAGACACTCCCTTAGTTGCTTTCTTTGATGCAGCAAAACCAGAAAGTTTAAATAAAGATTTTAAGAGCAGGAAGTTTTGACTGCCCTTATCTGGCATGAGATGTCCAATTTTTGGGGTTACATATTGAGGCTATATGCTTTAGTCTAGACTTCACAGTTCTTGGACTTGTGCATTAGCACTGAAAGTTCAGCTCTGGAATCTCTGTCTTGTTGCCCACCTGTTGGTGGTTAATGGTGAATTTAGGCTAACCTGGGTTTGCTTGTGGTGACCTAAAGGTATTGCTCTTGATAGAAGAGAAAAAAGCAAGCAAAATAGAAACAACCGGGTTTTAAGCTTTCATTACAAATTTGCCATGCAGCTTTAATAGTGCTATCAGGAATAGAAAATTGTGTCATGGAAGAAAAGGGTCTTTCCATAGGTTTCCCTAGGACCGCTTTAAAATGATTTATAGAACTGCTCCTCTTTTATTGAATTATATGGGATAATAAAAGCCCCCAAACTTGAGAACAAAAGGAAGTTGCTCTTTCAAGTCTTTTCATGAGTAGTTTCTGACCAAACGTCTTACATATTTACACAGGTCTGCTGACAATTTCATGGTGTTTTAGTCCAATAAATCTGTTCAACATGATGAATGTGATAAGCAGAGTACACTGAATGAAATCATCAAATGTCAATTTAGTCAGATTCTCACTGTGCTGCTCTCACTCTTCCACCTAACTGCCTTTAAGCCTTATTTTCAAACTCCCTGAGAATTTATGCTGATCTAAGTCCATGTGCTAGCACTGGCCTTTTTTTCATGCTGTAGTGAGCTGGTTCGGGGAGCTGAAGAGGAAAGAAGGCTGACCCTGCAAAGCACAGCAAATTGTTTTCAGTCTGTGTGGCTCCCTGAACTTGGTTGCTAAGAGATCAGCAATGACTACTGCTAGTGCAAGTTTGATGAATAGTTTAGGAAAAAAAGCTGTATTTCAGGAGCAGGTTATCCTAAATCATACCTGATCCCTGGCTTCTAAATGAAGGGATCATTCAGAAACATTGGTCAGGATTCATCAATTTCTTTACTTGAATATCTTGCTTGTGTTTTTCCAAATGCAGAGTTTGTTGGGCCTCATTAAGACACACTGTGATGAAATAAAATGCAAACCAAATAGCTGAACTGACTTAATGAATAACCACATGTCAGTAAGAAAATATAAGTAAAATTTTTGAAAATATAAAGAGACTGCAATCTTTTAACCAGGTCATGTGGGTCATTTAATAGTTCTGCCAACTGAACAGAGAAGGTGATGTCTTGACCCTTCTGGAATCCACAGGAATTTTTTGATTTACTTGAACCAGGATTTGACTGCAAAGATTTTTTTCGTACCATGTAAAACAGAAGATCAGAATTTACTCTCACTGCATTTACAGCAGCCTCATGGTTCAATATACAAATATATCTGTATGAAAGGGGCTCACAAATGCAGAAACAAAATGTGGATTAAAAGAAAAAAGTGATAAACTTCTGGAATCAAAGCAGAAGACATTAAATATATACATGTTGATCATTACTACATGTAGTCCAAGAAAAAAATTGATGTCTAGGAGGAAAGGAATGCTTTGGAAAACACTCATTTAACCTTAATAGATCTTAATAAATTTATTTTAATGAATGTTACTCCTTACCTGCTAAAAGAATTGTCTGTATGAGTGAAACACTTTACCAGCTGATTTGCTGGGATACAATACAATACAGATGACTAAGCCCAGAATTTGCATTCCAGTATTCTTATATTTATTTGAAAAAATCACTGAAAGATTCAAAAATGTGTAAGGAGATTACAAGACAACAGACAATACCTACGGTCTGACAGTTCAGATGTTGTGGCTGATCCCTTTCTCTCATAGAGCATTGTCAAGGTCAGGCTATTAGTCTGACACAGCATTGATTTTTTGGGCAGAGGAAAAACAACCTTTTCAACACAACTATGTCAATTTGAATATGAGTAATGTTTCTCAGCACTTAATCTGGGAAAAATTCTCAAAGGTCAAAGTTTCAACTTGGAATAAAAGACAAAGATTCAGAGAAGCTTGGCAGTGAAGACTGAAAGCCAGAGCACAACTGAGCCTCAGCAAATGTGATTGATTCTATTAAACAGAAAAACAACAGAAAGAAAAGAAAAAGATGGTTTAAAACATTGTCTGTATTTAGCAGAGTGTATTGTTGGTGTTCACCCTGTATTAATCCACTCCAGAGACTGTGCCAATACACAGCACTGTTGTTTTAAAAAGCCTAGTGTTTGGCAGCCATTTTTCTTGTACAGAATCATGGAGAACTGTGATTACATCTTTTGGACCTCACCCACCCCCTCCCCTCGAGTGCATTTGTTTCCTTTCATCAGTATTGCAACTTAATTCTCTTACAAAAGAAAGAAATAGAAATGAGGAGAAGGAGGAAGAAGAAGAAGAAGAAGAGGAAAATTTCAACACATAAAAATGTTATGGGTTTAATTTGGTCTAGAAAGAGACTTCACATGTCTGGAAGCACAATAGCTCTTTCAAGGCCAAAATTATCCTTGTATGATGACCATAGAAACAAGTGCCAAAAGTTTTTAAGAGGGATCATGTCATGACTTAGAACTGGAATGTGTTTTCAAGTGCAGTGACAGCTTCACTGTTAGCTTTTTCCTGCTACTTCTCTCTGGTTCCTGATGAATTTGGAGAAAGTAGGTATGACAAAACTGGAATTTTCCACCATTTAGTAATGGTCTCCTCCTCAATGGCCATCCTCAGATGTACAGGGGATCCTGGGATATGGGACTTCACTGCAGTCACAGGAGCTGGAGTACTCTTCAGCAGTAATGAGCAGCAGTAATTGCCTGGAAATATCATTCCTACATCTCTCAAGCAAAAATAATTCCATCATACACCCTGAATCATGGGAAAGACATAGATTCACAGAGATATCAGCACATTAAATTAATCTGTAAGTGATGGCATTGTAGGTAATTTAAATATTTTTGACCTCCAAGAAGATGCAATTCCAAACTGACTTTTAGATACCGAGTGTAGTTTGCCTCTTTCTTGTCTCTCCTCATCAAATGTCTCTTAATGTCCTTTACAAGATCCTCCTTTCAAATAGTCTGAAGTAAGAAGAGCAAAATGAGGAAAATGTTGACAACTATTTTCTAAATTATTTACTTTGCATTCTGAGGGAGAGAAAAACCAGTATAAAATTATAATATTCTCTAATATGTTTGTTTATATATCCTAATAAAGGATACAAAAGGGTTTGCCATGTAAGAAGCCAACTTTGGAATCTTTGGACCCAAATATACTGACTGTAGACATCTTCTGACTAAATATTTGCTAGAATACTTTGTTTCATTCCTGAGGTAAACAGGCAGGGAAGGAAAGAAGCTCAGATGCATACAAAGGTAGCATGGACTCGCAAGTTTATTTCCCTGTGTAATGCAAATGGCATTGCTTTGTCTAATGCTGATAGTAAAAACTGCTAGCAGCATCACAAGTTTGGTATAGGATATTTTGTGTTTACTCTTAAAATGGAAAGCACATCCATTTTAGACTTTATCCAGAATGGACCCATGGCTACTGATTACCTTTAACATGCAAGTTCCCCTGACTTTGTGCACTGAGTCTGCCTAAAACACAAAACTGGGCTATAATATATATATAAAAAAAAAAGAATTTTGTTTGGAGAGAGAAGCAGCGCAGCATCACCTTTGGAAAAAACTCCTGTCACAAATGAAGTCTGTATAAAGTGCTCTCCCTTCAGTTTCCTTGGCTAAAGACTACTTCCTGCCTGGCCATGAAATATTTGGAGGCTGAATCACTCTCTTAACCAGCACGCTGCTGCCTCTGTAATGCTTTCTCTATTGGAGAAATGCGTAAGGATGAACTCTGAGCATCTGCACTTTCCCTTGTCCCCCCAAAGGTAGTGACAAAGGTATTCTCAGGCTAAATGTATGTCTCCCTTTTTTAGGTGAGCAGACTTTATGTAGTCTCTTCCCTTCTCTTTCTATGTTACCATTAAGCTCCTTGCTCATTTGGCAAGTATTGAGACCCCAGAGATTTTGTGCACAGGGACTTCATTAGCTTCACCCAGCAGGGAGACTTCAGCACTGAGGTGCGTTTCTGCTCCCAGAGGAAGGGCTGCCTGCCTCTGCAGGGCGTGGGGGAGCACCATGAAAGGGATGGGCAGAGGTCACACTCTTACAGGCAAAGGGTACATTCCTTTTGAGGATGTGATGTGCTCCCAGTCAAAGGGCAAATACTTTCCAATAAACTGAAAGCTTCCACTTTGTGGTTTTGCTTGTGTTTTGACTACCAAGGAATATAATAGTATTCAAAGATTGCACTGGTCTAGCAGGCGTGCTTGCAGGTAGCTGCTGGGAGGTGCCCAAAGTTCTCGGGTGAGATGTCTGTGCTGCAAAGGTCATTCAGAAGTGGAACAGCCAGGGTGACTGACTGGGCAAGGATGACACTGCTGCTTGGGTCACAGCACTGTGCAGCAGCTGCTGAAACACCCTACTCTGTCCCTGTGACAAACACACCTCTGTGAATGCACCAGGATACCTTCCCTTCATTACTGCTGAGTGTGTGCAGGCAAGCTGACCCTGCCAGCAAACCAGACAGCCTGAGAGGACTTCAGCCACAGCACCAAGGGCTCAGTCCTGGCTGTACGGCAGCCAGATGTTAGATATCTTGGTCTCTGACACCGAGGAGTGTGTATGCACAGATGTGGAACCAAATAGGTTCCGTTCCTGAATGTCTGAGAAACTCTCTATTTAGTACTTGGAAAGAAATTTAGTACATTGTTTTTTAGCAATTTATTTATTACTTGGGAAACACTCTGGAAAGTACAAACTAAGCTTAAGTACAATGATACTACTGAGGAATAGCCCTACTCTGTATATGAGCCTTCTGAAGCTGTTGGAAGCAGTTGATTCTGAACTGGTGGTGTAGTCATGCTTGGTCAGCATTCCTGGTCTGCTGATCTGCAAGGGGAATTCAAGACTTAGAAAGCTCTAAGAGATACTCTAGCTAACTTGTTTGTTCTTCTGACTTCCCCCCCTTCATTATTTATTTTGTTTTAAAGTCTAGAAAGGAGCTTTGGGAACTTACATTCTGTTGAGTAAAGCAAGTGCTCAATGGATCAGACAATATCAAAGCTGCGATGAAATGAATATTGTGAAGCATTTTGTGCACCTTTTAACTCTAAAATTTGCAGTAGTTGGTTAGTGATCATAATTCAAGTTGCATGGAAGTCAAAAGCTATAAAGATATTGATTTTATACAGAAAAAGAGGAACGGAAATAGGATCTGTGTTAAACTGTGAGCATTCCAAGTTGTAGTTCGAGTTCACCTTGTCCAGGTTTGGAGGCAGATATGAGATATGAAGTTTTAAGTCACAGAATTCACAGAATGACTAGGTTGGAAGAGACCTTAAAGATCATCGAGTCCAATCCATACCCCAACACCTCAACTAAATCCTGGCACTGAGAGCCATATCCAGTCTTTTTTAAACACATCCAGGGATGGTGACTCCACCACCTCCCCGGGCAGACCATTCCAGAACTTTATCACCCTTTCTGTAAAAAACTTTTTTCTAATATCCAACCTATGTTTCCCTCGAAATAGTCCTCTACAAGGTGATGTCTTTTTTTAATTTTCCAATGTCTTGCAAAAATTATGCTCACCTTGCTAGTAGAATATTGATAACTTAGTCTGTTCTTGTTTTGTTTGATATTGTTCTATCAAACCAGACTGTCACATGTGCGTACGTGTGCTACAAAGTAGTCTATTGCCATTTTCAGCTTCTGAGAAGTGCTGGAGGCATTAGTGCTGAAAAGTGTCAGTTTTTCATATGGATTTGGTCAGATCCCACTGCCAAAACCTTGGGATTCTGGGAAGCAGGTCCTTCCTACATGGATCTGTTGAACTCTAAGCTCTTTCACGAGCTAGGAAATCTTTTTACCAATTCTTCCTGGGGACTACCACCTTTCCCTGTAAACTAGTGAGATCTACAGAATAAGACATTTTCCTGGCTTCTCCTGTGATGTTGTTTATGGTGCAGGGAGAAAAGAAACATGTCTTTCAGCTTGACCCTGCTCCTGCCGCCTGTCACTCAAACTTCCATCAACAAGTGACAGTGAGCTCCTCAGGGAGCTGCAAGGAGATGGGAGTGGACCTCATTGTCTGGAAAGCAGCTTAGCAGTCAAAGACCTTGGGGTTCTGATATACAAAATATTGATCATGAGTCAGTCTTTGCAGCAATGAAGGCTGTCTGGATTTTGGGCTTCAGATGTTTACATCCACACCTTTGTGGTGCAGAATTAACTTGATTTATTTTTTAAATGCAGTGAGTAACATGTAAAAATGGGATTACATGAACCTTTTACAGGAAAGATTATATAAAGTGATGGCATTATGGTGTGTTTCCACAAGCTTGACATAATTCAGAAATGAGGAGAAGATTGTCAAGATAACTTCCAAAAATGTCAGAGAGGCAATTTGCTGAAGCTTTATAAAAAATGATGACATTTGTTCTTTCAGAATCAGACTGCTTCTGCTTGCTACCTTAAATTGTACTTTGTTCTCAACCCTGAAAAAGCTTTTGCCTGGACTCAGCTTAATGACTATTGATTTCAATAGCACTACTGAAAATAAAGAAGTAAGGTAAGGATGTGTATTTAAGCTCTGCAGGTTCAAGGTCTTATTTTTCTGAACTTTTATTGCTCCAGGTGAAATATGTGAGAGATAGGGACACCATGAGACACAATTGGATTATATTTTTTTAGAGATTCATCATTTCAGTAAATTGTTAATATGTAAAAGAAACAAGCATCATCTGCTCTTTGTTTCTTTCTGCTGATGCTTTAATGCAACGACAGTTACTTAAATTAAACATTGCCCCTAAAAAAAAGTCAAAATTACTATTTTATCTACACAGTTATATTTACAATACTTTACAGTAGGAAACTATTCCACTGACATTATCTCTTCAATTAGGCAAGCCTGCTGTGCTGTTGGTAATTGTGAAGTGGATTATTGTACCAAAACAAAGGAAGCTTTTCTCCAACATGTGTATGAAAGCATTGAAGGTGGGGGAATTATGCCCTCAGTTTGGCTCTTCAGAGTTTATTAATGTTTTATTTCAGAAGTAATGGGTTATTCAGTCTATGTTCAAGTGCTGGGATAAGCTGAGGAAGAATGACTACAGGATTCATAAGCAGAGCTGCAACATACTCCATTTTAGGAATCCTTTCTGGTTTCTAATGTGCGCAGAAAATTAAATGGTTGCTGATGGTGTCTGGTCATTGGGCTCTAGCAGCAATAAATATTCACTGTCCTAGACAGTAAAAGTGTGGCATTAACATATTTATATTGGACCAGTAACCACTATAGTAATATAATTATATTAGTAATGAGAATGAAAGATCCAGCTCCAGAGGCTGGGTCCATGCCCTGTTTGCTTTGCTGGTACAGATAAGTGCCTGGGAATTTGTGTGCTTGGACTTAGACTTGTCCTTGTGCCAGCTCTGTGCGCACTAATCCATGCTGCCTGGTCTGGGAAGGGGCACTTGTGAAATCCCTTTGCATTCAGGCTCAACATGGCACAATGCAACACAAATGTTGTGCCTGCAGGACATTTGAAATGAAGCCGCTGTCTGTATGTGCCCAGGCTCCCTGGTAAGTGAATTTGTCTTTACAGCAGATCCAAGCTTAAATTGTTCCTGTGCCTGATGGGATTCATATCTGAAAGTCCCATTTTGTGGGAGAATGCCTTAATTATCAGATGGTGCAGAGAGTTTAGCGCTTTGTAGGTCAACTTTCGTTCCCATCCCAAGTCACACTGGTCAAGGCCTATATCTAGCAAAAAACCAAAAAAGAAATAAAAAGGGAAAAAAAAAGAAAAACAAGAGATTTGTATTTATGGACTTATCTTTTCTATTTAAATAAGAAAATGGCATAAAACCTAGTTGAAATAAGTCTATATCTGTCACCATTGAGTCAGGAATGACACAAACTCTAGGTCAGAAGAGGACAGAAGCCCTGACTTTATTGGAACCCCTTCTTTTATACCTGGGTCTGACACAGGTGGACCTGATTGGTCATTTAATCAACACATTTCACATGACTGGCTGATTAAGAAGACACCCTTTGGGGTAAACATCTTATGAGAAAAACAACTTATTACAAACACCACCTGCAGATAGTTTATAATTCTTTCTCTCCAGCTCCCTGAAGTTTCCCAGAGCAATTCATGGGAAAGCTTATCTAGCTTTCTCTGTCTCTGACCAGACTGTCATATCCACATATATCCTGTGCTATTCTCCAAACCATGGCAAGAAGAGCCAAAACTGGGCCATGGACAATGATAATAATTTAAGAGAATGAATGATCATGTTACAGACGCTGGGTCCATGCCCTGTGTGCTTTACTGCTACAGATGAGTCCTTAGGGGATGGGGTTCCCAGCTGAAGAGACCTGGTTTCTTGCCTTTGACCCAAAGCCCCTTACATGAAACAGTTGGGGGCTGTAACATGGGAAGGTGAGACTTCCCACTGATGGAGAAAGGGGTGTCTCAGTCAGTCCTTTCAGGTGGAAATCGTGTGGAAGACACTGAGCTGGGTTATGTGTTATTTCAAAATCTGACCTGGAAGGAGTGTGTGTACCCATGCATTAGAACAGCAGGCAGGAAGATGTTTCTGTAGGCATAAATCTGCATGGAGCTGCCATATCCTGCTGGACCCCAGGAGAGAAGGGGAAATTTGGCAGAAGTGGGATACTTCTTTCATCTTGCAGGACTTACTGTGGTTTCTGAACTTTTGCCTTTCAGAGAAAAATTGAAACAGATACTGTTCAGAGGTTTTCAAAAGTCAGAAGAAATCAACTCTTCCCAAGCCCCTTTCCACAAAACCTCTCTGCCTTACCTAGATCAACCCAAGGAAACAACAATTTGTTGGTCAGGACACTCATCTGGAACATCTAAATGCCAGGTTTAGGACCTTGTTCTAGGTTGCCCGTTGTGATAAGGAAATAGAACTTGTTATGGGTTCTCCAAGTTGGGACCAGCAAGCTGTAAAGTCTGTTTGCCTCCTCAGCCTCATGCTTATTTAATGATTTCTACAATATGGAGCTGCTGTATGGAGAGAAGGGTTCACAGACAGTAGTCTCATCCAAGGTCCTACTCAAGCTATGGGACCCTTCATGTTACTTACTGTTCTTTCCTCACTCCCAGGAGAGTGTTATTCTGGAATGGAGACTTCTCATACCTAAAATCCCATTCTGGATCTTATAAACCTTTTCTGACTTACCTTTTTTCAAAGCAAATCCTTACATCAACTCGTTTTCGATGGTGATGTTTCTCAGCAATGAAAGAAACAGCATTGACTCATTAGAAAATCCCTTCAGGTCAGACTTTTATGGCATTGTACTTACAGATCTGCAGGCAGTAGAGAACTAAGTGTAGAAAATTTTGCTGATTTTCTTGTTTTTCAATGAGTCATAGAATGCATGACAAAGAAAGGGAAAATACTTTTCCTAAGTAAATATCCTTTAGAGTGGAACAAGAGATATAGCATCAAAATCATGTTTCCCTAAACACAAGGTGACATACTGACATTCCAAGAAAATGGCAACAGATCCCTCTCCCAGTATATGGTGATGGATTCTCAGTTCTTTGTGTGATTCATGATGATAGTTAGATGTCAAATCTTTGCTGCATACCAGGGAAGAAATAAAATATAATAATATAAAAAAATCTAGTGACTTCTGAAAGGAAAAATCTGAGATAAACATGGCCTACCTAAAAGAAGCTACATATGTTAACTCCATTGATTTTATATTATTAGGAGTATTGAATAGATATTGTCAGGTTGCATGAAAAGTGCAAAGATTTAATGTCTACCTTTTCTTGTTTCACTGTCCAGTTATGTGATCAAAAGCTGCTGTATTTTCATGGGACTTTGTAGGAAGCCAAAGGCCAATATTTTCAAGATCAGAGGTGTCACTGAGAGAACTGAGCTCTGAAAGCCAAAGTCTCTTAATCACCTGCATCATTTAGGCCAACACCTTATCAACCAGAAATATTTGGTTGCCTCTTTGAATTCCAGTGAGATCTTAAAATACACCATCCACCTTCTGACAAACATATTGCTACTGGGTATACTAAAAACATCCTAATAGTTGGTAAAGCTCTATGGAGCCATGTAGAGTCTTGGGCCAAACTCAGAACTGTTGTTCAGCCAGGTTTTGTTTAACAGCAGAGATAGGAGTGGTTGTGCCAGACCAGGACCAATAATCCATCTCCCCCTGCATCCTGTCTCTGGCAGTGGCTTGCTGGAAAGCATACAGGAACAAGTGTCACATAGTAATATTTCTCTCTGGTATTTTTCTTGACTCCAAAAATTAGTCCTGAACAGTCTTCTGAGTCAGTGTTGTCATCTTTATATCATATAATCCTCAATGGATTTTTTTTCCTTGTGTTTTTCTGGTCAAATTTTGAACTTGTCTCAATTATTTGCTTCCTCAGTGCCCCGTTCCAAAGGACTGCTGCCACCAGCCAGGGACATTTGATACCTCCTGATTCTTAGGGTATTTCTTCCTTAAGAATTTATTCATACAACTACTTGCCTATCACAAGTGTTGCAAAATCAGTGTGCACTTTTCCTTCCTATCTCTCCGTTTCAGATTCCTGTTTGTGAAACGCAGCCACGTTCTCACAACATGTAAGGATGCCGCTTATGAATCACTCAGATGCTGTGCCAAGCCTGTGGAAAAACCCATCGGGAAAATGAACAACTGAACAGCATGCTGTACATGAGTCTGAGGCCCAGATAGTGAATAATGAGAAGAAAACAAATTATCAGTGGGATGCTCATTAAATGAACACCATCCTCCAGTGTACTGGATGAGCACAGACAAGCTTGTTATCCATTTCTGTAATTAGAAGCAGTGTCCTAATTGATGTGCAGAAATGTGCCAAATTCAGGTGACTCACGTTTGACTTTGCTGTCTTAAAGGGTTGTTTCAGTGTAGCTTGTGCATATTCACATCCCATCTCTGAGATAACACCTTTTATTTAAAGTGAGACAGCTATTCATTACAAATGAGTATTATATTTTCCCTTCCTTTCAAAGTTCTAAAACATACAAGAGATTCAGTTTTGAGAGCAGCAGCTCAGTTGTTTTTTCCTGAGGATTTCATTTCCCAACCTACCCATTGCATTATGGGTAGGCCAGTGCAAATATAATTTCTGTAAATGAAGAAGTCTGCTGGTAACTACTGTGACCTGTAGAGATCATATGTGCTAGGTTTAACTGGAGTGTTTCTCAGGCTTATCTTGGTAATGAAAACCAGCTGCTTTTCAGTCACAACAAGTTGTTCATAGCTAGCAGTTCCCATATACAACTAAATTGTGTTTTGTACAAGTAGACAGGTTTGCAAGATGTCCCAGACTGGTAAATACAAAAGTAAGGGATTTAGAAACATCTCTGAAAGCATCATCCTCTGACTTTTATGTATCTATTTGTAAACATTGAGGAAAGAGTTAAATGCTGATGCCAGCTGTCCAGCAGTCTTAGCAAAGAAATATAAGTGAATAGATCCAGGACAGATCTAAGTAGATTTCTAAAGTAAACACTCCTTGTCCTGTCAGCTGTTTTAACTCTGGTTTACAGCTAACATAAGCCTCCTAGTAATGTTTGAATGATTGCCTTTTTCTTCCCCAAATCTTGCTTTCCTGTGAGTAATGCAAGGTTAAATTACTGTCTCACTGGTGTTCAGAGGACCTAGCAAAAGAGTAATAGTGGGAGTTAATACTAGTGAAGGTGGAATCTAAATGCATAGGCAGGTGAAAATTAAATAATCCTGTGTCTTATGATTCATATCCTGTGGCAAATAGGAAATATTCCATCATGGTCTGCTGTGATGCTGAAAAAGTTTTGGGAAACAACCATTTCTGAATTTAAAATAAAAAAAACCCTAAGACATTATAAAAAGTGAATGGGTGAAGCAAGCTTAAGTAAATATAAACTTGATAAAATTAAATAGTTTCAAGTTTTCTTAGTATAAAACTATTTGTAGACATTACTTCCCAGCACACGCATAGAAAGATGTGCCAGCCATATGTCTAGAATGGCAGAACTGAAGAATAGGAGATATCACAGCCAAAGTAGTTACAGTGGTTACTCTCAGGCCACAACCTGGAGCTGAAAATGTGGTATAGCTAATTTCTTAGTGACAGCAGCTGACCTTCTCTGCAACAAGGGAACACACTGAGGAAAACCCAATATGAGCCAAAGCAAAGTCTCACAAGTTTGTTTTTTTAGCTGTTAATAGAAATAGCCATTAGCCAATAGAAATACTTCATAGCCTCTTTCTTGCAGGAGGTGCAATCTTCTGCTCATGCTGAGGGAGGCAGAAGTGAAGTGCAGCACAAGTGGTAAGGTCCTCTATCCATACTGTGGCATTTCTGATGTGTGGCATTTTTGGTGCATGGCATTCCAGAGCTGAGCTGTACATCTGATGCTCTGCATTATTATGCAGAAGGAAAGAGAGGGTGCATGAAGCCGAGAGGAGAAATCCCTGGCAGTGTATGACTTTGGGGGCCCAGTGGGAAAGGAAATCTGCTGTCTGCTTTTTATGTGGTCATATCTTCTCCTTCCCCTCGTCTCTGTTCACCTACAACGAGACAGTAGAATGCAAACTACAGTCCTTGAGTAGGCATCCTCTGCAGCCAGGAGTAGGTAGGAACTTGGGGTTGCCCTTCTGAGATGCCCAGTTCTGAGAGGTGGCAGAAAAAGGAGACTACATTCCTGATCCTAGTTATTACACATTTGAATTTTGGCACTAAAACATGCAGAGTGTTGCCTCCCTCAGCAGTTTCCACTGCTTGGCTTTGATGGCAGCAGTCTGTGAGGATTTGGTTTTGGCAGTGCTTTAGTACTAATTTTCCTGTGGGTATTTGGGGGTAGAGGAAGGCTGAGGGCTGATGGCAGCTGCAGAACTTGGAATCACCAGTGGCTGGTGCCTTCTTCAAACGAGACTATAAAGCCCTCTAAGGCTGGCCTGGGCGTGCACAGCCATAGCTTGTACCAATGGTCTGGCTTTCTGCAGTGTGTGAGAGTGAAGCCATGGAGCCAGCACACGCTGCTGATCCTCAAATCCAGCCTGCAGGAACAGTCCATTATCCTGCTCCCCCATGGGCAGCAAGTGCCTCCTTTTTCACCCTGCAGCTTGCTTCTGGTTGCAATGGTGAGTGTTCTTGTAATCAGAGATCTTGCTTGACATGGAGACAGAAAATGTCAAAGATGGGTGATAAGAACAATATGAAAAGAAATAATGGAAGACTCTGTTGTCCCAACATGAGACTATAGGACCAGCTGTTGGTAGCTGAGCTTTGGGCAGATTTGGGTTGCTAGAAACTTCTCAGAAGGGGCATTCTTAGGCACAAGGTCACAGGTTGCACTGTGTGGGTCCCTGGCAGCATGGTCACAGATCTGACTGAGAGGGGAATCACACCTGTGGCAAACAGGCACTAACTCACAACACAGATTTGTTGTAGTTACCAAAGGTTTCATCTACCCTTCAATCATTGCAGTAATCCCATTTTACCACACACTGTGCAGAAAGCTATTTGGTACCTAGCAGTTCCTTTCGTTTATTTTTGGCTACTCATTTATATTTAATGTTAGATTGTTGAGAAAATGACAAGAAGTGAAAAAAAAGTTCTAGAGGTGCTTTACCACTGTATTATCTGGTTTTACAACCCATCTGTGTGTATGTGATTAACTTCTAGGTTTAAACAGCTTGAAAATAATTTAACGTTTCCCTAATCTTTCAAATGTTTCTCCTCCTCTCCCTTCCCAAAATACTGAGTACTTTAAAGAGTGATCTACTTAAAAATGATACTATATTTACCTGCTTTAAAAGACCTGTGTCACTTCTTAACATCAAGGGAGAAGCTACTGTACGATAAAATTTTTTAATTCAGAATTCTTTTTATTCAGACAGGAATAAGAAAGGAAAAAATGTTATCTTCTTTATTTCCAGGAAAAATTAAAAATTCTTTATCCTACCCTGAAGTGCATTTTGTTTTGTTTTATTTTGTTAATAATCTGTACTCTGATTGCTGCTTGATAAGGAATAAAAGAAGGTTCTTTAGTCATGGGAATGCAGAGATGTTTATTTCCACTTTGGGAGTATAACATCTGTTAACTCTGTTTTCAGAGTTAGCTGCTGAAGCACCTGGTATCTCACGCTCCACCCAAGATTGTAAAAATATTTGAAACTGCAGGAAGGCAATACAGCTGTGCAAGCTTATATGGGATCTTGTTGATTTAATTAAGTTCAGAAAAAGCAGCCATACCAATAAATGCATAGTTGCTTGAAAGAGAAAGGTGCCATTTGATAAAATAAAGCTTCCACCCTTAATTTTCTGGGGTTTAGTTAAACATTATAGTCTCCCATCATTCCTCTGGCACAATTAAATTCTGTTCTTGTTGAACTCATGCACTCATGCAGATGATTATTTTTAAGGGTGAAAATGACACAGTGAGAAGAAATTCAGATCCAGCTCTTGCTGTTGACATCTGTGTCTTTTTAACCTGGTTAAAAAAACCAAAACAACAAAACAAGCCACGCTAAATTCTCTGCCTTTGTGTGGGATCCTCCTTGGAAACAAACACAGTCTCTTGAATGAGGAAGAACTTCATGCCTTGATTTGTGAGGCAGTGATATAGTTACAGGAGGGAGCCCTGGCTGTATGTTCCATACATATGGAACAAAGAGCAGCGAATGTTTTGGAGGACAGAATTCAATTCCCGGAAGGGTGCATGCATCACTTCCGCTTGGTCCAGCTGGGGGAAAACTCCAGCAGTCACCCTGGAAACAGGAAAAGTGACACCACATCAAGTGAGGGAGGTGCTAGAGTGATGTTTAGCATTCAGGAATAGATAAGGATACAGAAAATGGTATAGTGCAGAAATGTCTCCCTGCTAGACAATATTGAAATCCAAAAGAAAAGCTTTTTCTTGCAAATGAAATTTTTCTGCAAGACCTTAGTATATGTAGAAAATTGGGAATTTTTCAGGTTTCTCCAAGCTCAAGAATCCCAAACTACTTGGGAGACACTAATGTGTATGGGAAGCTGTTTGTAATTTCCTTTGTAATTTCCGAACATTTGTGGCAATGTTCCAAGATTTAAGTGTAGCAACCACAAATCACTGTGTGATCACTTGGCAGAGCATGCACTGGTATAGGGGTGGTAAGTGACTGCCAAAGGCATGGCATATGGAGCAAAGGTCATCACTCGCTGGTCTTTAGCTGCTCACTGGAAAATCAGTGGATCATTTGGTTAAATAAAGCACTGATAGACAGGAGATTGTTTTCAGGTATTTGCTCTGTACCCTGTTTGAAGTGTTCCTGGCTAAACTCACAGGCAGTGCTCTCATCTGGTAATTCTGTGTTTGCATATTGTCAGGGGAGGACTCTGAAATTTGAGAAATCTTCTAAGTGGGGTTTTAATGTAAGAGCACAGTGACAGATTTTTTGGAAACAGAATATAAAAGTGACTAAAAAAATGGCAGGGCTTAGCATATGCAAACTGAGTGGAAAGATGGAGTATCACTACATATTTTTGCTTACTAGAGATGGAATTATACTGGAGATGTGCTGAATCAAACCTCATTTGACTGGGTAATCAATGAGGCTGGTGCTTTAAAGAGACAGTTCATTTTAACTCCTATGCTGGAAAGCACACACTGTGGGTGAATGCAAACCACTCTGCAGACTTAGGCATGGTAAACGGGATTGTTGAGAAGGTCACTGACACTTTTTCTAGAAGCTGTGTAATGCTACTCCAACTCTTAACATGCCTCGTCTCTCTCTGTCTACATTGATATGAGAAAAAAGAGAGCTAAACTGATTTGTAACTATTTCATATTCTGGTACACAAAAGTATCTTTGCTAAAGGTGGTTTCCTGAGTTTATTTAACTATTAAAAGCTGCTGCAAAGTTTGGTATCATCATAAATACCAAACTTGTGTCTGAAAACATGGGTGGGCAAATTCATGTGAAACTGTTATTTTCAGGACTGGGTCTGCATAATTTCCTAAGTGGGCATAAATTTGTCTGAATGGGCAGTGTTTTCTTAGGGAATCAGGATGATGAGCAGTTTATAAATTGACATATGGATACCTGTAGCTGAGAGGGGGGATCTCACCCACAGAACTCAGCACAATGCTGGTCTGCACCTACTTAGACCTTCAGAGCACCATAATAGAAGTCACTGCATGCAATCCTACACCGTTGAAGTGCATGCTGTAGATTTATGAAGCATTTTATTTCTCCAGGGCTTTCTGTAACACTCATTACTCAAGAATCTGGGTTTTTCAGAGCTAGTAACTGTGTTTTTGTAACAACTTGGCCAGATGAGCCAGCTCTGTAAATGTGAAACAGCTACAGAGGTTGAGATGGAAATGTCTGTAATTCTGAGTGGCTGGTCAGACATGGATAGTATCAATCTTTCTTTACATCATGGAGTTAAGCATTTTCTTCTGCTCCACACAGACCCAGCAGGAGGACCAATGAAAACATATAGAAATCTGCCTCTCAGGTGGGGTTCCTGAACCAACCCTAGAGCAGCTCCATAGTGCAGTTTTATGCCTCACTGTGTGGTCTTCAGATTCTTCAGCTGCAAAGGTAAACATGACTTCTGTTGGACATGCACAAACTGTGCTTTTGAAGGTTCTGTAACTTGACTGAATTTGGTCAGATTGTCAATGGGTAGGAAAAACAATTACTAAGAGACAAGCTGCACTGTCACTGCCATCTATGAAATGTGTGCTCTAAACCTCCAGATTTTGAAGAAGATGTTGCCAGAATTTATCAGAACTGAGTATTATTTGTTTCTCCTCTTGAGCCGGTAAAGTCTGGGAGGGATAAATCCTAAAGTGTGTAAAATTTGAACCTCAAATGGTGATGGCTTAGGAACACCATAAAGTGAAATGCAGGCTGCAGAACTTGAAGCTTAGACTGGTAGCAGTCTGGGCTTCCAGCCTGCTGACGTAGTTTCGTTACACACTTCTACCAAGTTATTTTCATGTATTTGCTGTACTTTGCTACTCTTAGATGCTTTTATGACAGGAATGTATTTATCTATATATAATTTTCCATGAAAAAGTGATCTATCTGCAATGCAGACAGATGGAATACAATCTAGTTTATGTAGTATCAACAAATCCATGCTCTTCTTTTTTGCCTTTACATTTAAGTTAAATTGTATTTTGAATGCCACCATCTGCGCAGTAGTATGCCTCAACAAGGCCTGCTGTTCCCTAAAGCTATTAATTGAAAAGCTCTGCCTACTCTGAAACAAAACCACTCTACTTACCCCTTTTCTCAAGTACTCAAAGAAGAAAAAAAGAAACTAATAGGTATCATGACGCATTTTGGTTTTATTTTAGATAAACATAGTTGTGAAATCTAAAGATGTAATTTCTTTATATTCACCCTCTTAATTAATAAAATTGTTTAAAGATAAGTTAATCACCCAGGTAAATATTTTCTTAATAAGTCTCAGGATGGGCTCATGAGCTTGTCTGGAGAGCAGTACTACCCCAGTGCTGCCAAGTTCCAGCTCAGACTCGCTGCAGGACCTCTGCTGTGGAGATGTGTGAGCTGGGGACAGCTCTACAGGGCCCGTATTCTATTTAGTTCAAAGGAGATGGATTTAATTACAAATGGTATAATTTGAAAAGATTTTGTAGTTCAGAAAGGCTCTTAAAAATCCTTGCTGGCAAACTAAATAAATGAACCTTTATTGCGTCTCTTCATCTTTGTATAGCTGCAGGCTGTTTAACAAGGACCTCTGCTGTTCGTTTAATTTATTACACCCCCTTACACTTCACATTTTTCCAATTTTTTTTAATGAGTTCTCATTTTGTTGGGCTTTCACAACATTTTTCCATGTCCCCCGTGTGCTTACATGCACCAACTATATGTTACATAAAAAAATTGCAAATCCTTCAATACCAGCTGCTGTAGTTAATAAACTTGTAATTCTACCCTTGTTGAACTATGTCAAATCCCTGTAACATCTGGCATGTTTAAATTTCTATGCTATTGAGGGTTGAATTTTTATTTAAAACTTCCAGATATGGACCTGTCAAGAATTTCTTCGCACTGTACCTTCTTTAAATCCCTTAAATTGCTTCTGTAACTGTGAAGAATTTCAATTGACAACAACCAAATGTTTATGGATTTTTTATTTGTTTAATTTGTTATATGGATTTTTTAAAAAAATATTTTCTATTTTGTTTTCTGATTCAGTGAGTAACCCAACCAAGTGAATAATGGAATACCATTTTTTTCCTGCTGAGCTGATATTTCTGTCTGTGTTTCTGAATCTATACCTACAGTTTCTCCTTGAAAGAGATGGGCAGCTCTGAACAAGAGAAACATGCAAGTGATGATGGTTAAGTTAGAAAAATAACTTTATCTCTCTTTCTGTGTCATGTGAGATTTTTGTAGCATGACTATTCTTAATATTTTTATTAACTTTCAATTTTTGCTTTTTTCTGCTTAGTAGTGCTCTCCTTATTAAAACTGGATTTCAGTAGTTCTTTCCCAGGTCAGAGTTAATCCTCCAGAGTTTTTTTGCTTGTATCCCATTTAGTCCCAAACTCCTGCCCTACCACCTGCTCTCTCACCCTTACATCTGCTTCCCTGTTTTTAAACAAAAACCTTGTAGAGGAAGGTTTACTGGTGTGTGTCAAAGGGTTAATACATTTCTCCCTCTCACTGCAATTTAATGAGTTGTCTTTGATATTAGCTCATCTGAGACTACCCCAAATGATATATCATCTGTTCAGGCACTTTCAGGCAAACCATATCATTAGCAATGCTTCCACAGCATCCTCTCAGCTGTGTGAAAAAGCAATTTGAAAGACAGGTTAAAGCATTTCATTGGTTTCACAAAAAGGATGAATGAGGGGAGAGACAAAACAGAACAATGCTCAGCTGAGGCCTCGCTGTCACCACCTCTTCTCCTTGGTTAAAGGTTAGGGAGCTGCACACCAGCTCACATATAGGTCTGATATGTATCCTTCTCTTTTGGCTAGATAGATATAATAGTATTAATATGAAATTAAATCACTTTATGTGAAGGGCTTGGTGGAAACCCTTTTCTAGAAATGGGTATGACTCTTAACAGCTTTAGAAAGTGATAAAGCAGTGGGTCCAACAACGTGCTGGAAAGAGCCATTAAAGAAGTTGTTAGTATGTGCAGACTGGAAAACCTGCTGAAAATAAACTTTCTTATTCGTATGCTTCTCCTGTTCTAGTTCAGAGCAAAGGCTCTGTCTGCATTGCCCTGTATGCTGGATTAGGTTATGTACCTCTCCTCAAACTCCGAAGCAAGGACACAGTGGTCTACAAATATAGTTGCTTACTAATATATCTATAAACCAAAAATTAACAGCACGTTTCATTTATTTTCCATGGTGCAATGAAACATGGTCTTTTCCTTGACTGCCATGTCAATTGTCAGAGGTACCAGGATGCTTTGGAAAGGCAGTGGGCCTGGAGGGAATAACTTAGAAAGCCAAACTCCCACTGCTGACATATAGACATATTCCAGCCGTAGGAAGGACCAAGAAATGAGATTGTTGTGAAAAGGGGTGCAAAGGGAATAAAACACCTCACAGTTTCTCTTTGGAATTTGAATTTAGCAAAAGAATCCTTTTCACCATGCTGAAGTGCTAGCACTCCAGGGTAAATGATCATGTAGCTACTAGAGATAACCAGTAACAACAGGGCAAAACAATTGCCTTTCCACATGGAAAACTTTGAGTTGGTTCTATGACTGTTTTACATCAGTCATAAAACTAACATTACATAACTCCTAATGCAAATGGCATAATTTCACTCCTAATGCATTCATAATTAACTTATTAACACGAATTAAAAATGTGGAAATCACTATTATGGTTCAGAATTTGCTACTTTCTTCTCCATGTGTTATTTTCTGTCTGCACACAATGGAGTCTGAACTAGGAATAAAACATGGACCTCCCAAACCTACAAGCTCCATCCACTGTGTTTGGTGTCTTTATGACTCTCAGATCATGCATCTCTCTTAGGGGCAATGAAGACTGGTCATGAGCACTGACAGACACCCTGGACATTCAGTTTATCAATCCAAAGCCAACTAAGGCTGACAAAGGCTGAGCAGTCTGTATGTGACTTGAAGAGGGCATCCCATTTCATTGTTTTTACTTCAGTTCAGAATTTTCTTTTATTTTTGATTGTATTTAATTTCATTTTAATTCTTCTTCCCTGTGTTTGTTTCACTTTGTTACCTAATTTTGAGATTTCTTCTCCTTCAATGAATATTCATTTCATGAAAGGAAATGAAATATTGAGATTTCAATGAATATAGTTTTGGCTGTCTATTTCACTACACTTCCTATCATCCCATTCCATGTAATGTTTTTTGAATTTTCTTTTTTTCTTTCCCAGATTTCAAGATTTGAATGAGTCTCAATTTGGCATGCTTTAGTCCTTCTCACTTCATCTCATGTCATCCCATTGCAATTAATTGCATGCACTCCATTTTCAAATTTTATTTATTTGTTTCAATTGCATTTTATGTCAGCCTATGTCATGTCCAGTCTGTTAATTTCACTTCATTCCTTGATTTTGAGGTTTCATTTCATGATTTCATGATGGGAAATGAAATCTGGTGGTTTCAATTAGTAGCATTACTACATTATTCACTGCTCTCTTTACACCAAGAGATCACAAGAATCAGATCCACTCCTTTTGCCAGTTTCATATTGGGAATTCATGTTCTGTTATTTTTCACAGTTTGGGCTTGAAAGAATTTATATCCGCTTGATGATTATCTCCCTATTGCCTCAAAAATCTTGTTTATATTTTCCAGGATTTATCCTTGCATGACATTTAGGTCAGTCATTCTACAATATCTTTTTTAGCATCTTTTCTCCCTTCTCAAATGTGGGCACTATAATGGGTTTTGCATTGTTCTGGTACTTCTCTTTTTCACCATGAATTTTGAAAGGTGTAAAGATTAGTTCATTCAGATCCCCTGAGTTTGTTAGAGATGGTGGAAGTGTTTGTGTATCATAGGTAAGTAATCTCCAGCTTGTCTTTGTTCTAGCCTGAACTGTTACTACTTTATCACTGATGCTAATTGTATCAGCCACCTGAGCCCAGTTTACTTTCTTAATGAAGACAGAAGCAGAAAGATTGAAGAAAAAAATAAAGTACTAAATGAATTGCCCTTGCAAAAGCCATCTGCTACCAGCCTTTTTTTCATTTAGTGAAGGACCGGGTCACTCAGAACGTTCTGATTTATCATATATAATCCATTGTAATTCTTCCCTTCTCTGCCTCAAATATTTTCTGAATGTGCCATTTTTACAATATTGTTTGCTCTGCATTGGGCTATCTTTTCCTCATTGTGAGGAGCCTCTCATATAATTCTCATATCTGGGTGAAATGTCTTTATTTTCTTTCAGCAGCATAGAGTTTTTTTCAGGGAATTATAGATTATGGACATTCTTCTCAGGTAAACTGCCCATGACAGTGCTTTAGGAGTGCAGTCAAATGTCACCCATGTGGTGCAAAATGGTCTCATATTATTTTAATCTGATATTAAATATTCCTTCTTTATTTGCCTCTGATGAAATGCCCTCAAACTTTTATAATCAAATTACTTCCTCGCTAATGGAAATTCTTAATGACCTTTTATAAATGTCTGGATATACCAATTTTCCTGCAAATCTTACACAAATTCACAAATGTGATTGTTGCCCTTCAGAGAGATCCTCTTAGAGTCTTAATAAAATTTGTTAGAAAGTGACCTCTTACTTAGAGTCAGCTCTGCCCACTCAGTACGTATCTCAGTGCTGCAGCTATCAGCAATCTGGACAATCAATGTCAGTGTTAACCTATTGTGTAGGTGGCTGGCTGGTGATGAGACACCTGGTAGATAACAAGCTGTGTGGAAAATACCATGAAGAGACAGAGCTGTTAATCAAAATCCCTTCTGCGAAAGAGTCATTTGAGCTTTGCTTGACATGTGTCAGTACTGTGTCAGCAGGACTGCTCAGGGGAAATAATGGTTCACAGCACCTGCTGTGTGATGTGGGCATGTCTGAAGTGGCTGCTCACAGTCTGGAAGTGTCCTGCAGGTTGGACCCTGGGAAACAGAAGAGGGGTAACTGCGGCATTCACATTCTCTGAAAAAATTCCTTCACCCAGGGTCTGTCTCCTGGGAAGCTGAAAGGCTGTGAAAGAGGCCTCAGAGAAAAAGAAAACAATTCTTATCTCATTTGCTTCTCCTGTGTTGTGCTCCTGTGGAATGTGTTTGGAGATTGTTTACCCAAAGGTGTTCGCCTGACTGGACTCCAGTGTGAGTTGTTTTGACTCATTGGCCAACTGGGGCCAAGCTGTGTCAGGACTCTGGAAAGAGTAATGAGTTTTTATTATTATATTTTTAGCATTCAGTAAGTATCTTTTCTGTATTCTTTAGTAGGGTATAATATAGTATTCTTTAATATAATATAGTATAACAAAGTAATAAATTAGCCTTCTGATAAGATAGAGTCAGATGAATCATTCTCTCCTCTCATCGGAGGACCTGCATTTACAATAGGTCACCAGCGCTGAAAATGTTTTGGAGCTCAAGTACAAAACACAGCACCAGTGAGAGCCAAGCATGTACCCTCCATGAAAAAAACGTAAGGATATGTGTTGAGTAGGGATTGTTTTGAGAAGGCAGTTTCAGTATCTTGATGGTTATGCAGTACCTAAGTGTAGCTATGAATTCTTGGATATGGACAACTAAAACATCATTAGGAGTTTAATCTGCCCTGTGCATCCTGCCTAAAATCAGGAGAACTAACATGCACAGTTTGCACAGAACATAGGAATATAGATCTCTAAAAACAGCAAATGCTCTTGTATTTTGACCAGTTCTGAAATACCCATTAGAAAGTTTGTTCTGGTCTTTTTCGCACAGCTCAGAATGATTTTAGCAAGGGTTTAGTCCCTTTGAAAAGTATCTGCAGGGACTTGGCCTTTTTTCCTCAGGAAAAAAGGAAAGATAAATAAATTAATAAAATAAATTTTACAAAGTTTTGTTGATTCATTAACTTCAGCAGGGTGCCAGATCGAACATCTACATGGAAACAGCATTCCGTGGCTCTGACCTGCATTGTAAATTGTCTGTAATTTAATAGCGAGTGAAGCTTAGGGGGAGCAATTGCTTCAAATGTTTGCTGCCATTAGCTTAAGCGAGAGGAAATGAGAGGAATCCAGAAGTTTTCATTTCCAAGCAAAGCATGTCAGACAGCACAGCACAAGACCTTTTTAAATTGCAATATGGCATCATATTAAACAGAACCCATCTGTGTTTCCTTTGGCTTTCCATCAGTTTACATTTTTTCTTAGATGTAGTAGTAGCAGCAAATGTCAGAGCTTTTTCACCATTTCCCATAATGCAAAATTAATATGTGACTATCTGTAGGTCTACAGCTCTCACTGACCCATTGCTGCAAACTCTGAGCTGTTCATCTCAGAAGTACCAGTGGTGAACTTAAATGGAGACACAGTGTGAAGTGACTTCTATCCAAGTGTTTTACTGCTGTTAATGAAATAAGAGAACAATAATTAATATGAAATGATGCCTTAAAATGAGTGGCAAGCACTAGCAGGTACTGATGGGCTAGATAGTGATACAGGCCACTAGAAGAGCATGTGGGTAGACCTGGGTTCCAGCAGGGTGTTTGGGCTGTACCTCTGCAGTGTCACCAGCACAAGGGAGGAGGCTGGAGCTGGGCTGCCTGAGCAGAGATAAGGGATGCCAGGGCTGAGCTTGGGGTGGGAGGCTGAGGCAGCAGGGCCTTGAGGTCTGATCCTGCCTTTCTGGGGGAAAACAAGGTGGTGCCTGCTGAGCTGGTGGCTGGGTAGGGGGCTTGAGGAAAAGAAGGGATCTTGCTGGGGACAGCATTAACCATCAGATGAGAAATGTCCTGTGATTTCAATTGCTGATTCCCAGGTATAAGCGATTTCTTACTCTTGGGAGTGAGGATGTGAAAATTTAGATTAAAAGAGCAGGGGGTTTGTGACACTGGGGATGAGACATTGATAAGCTGCTGCAAGGGCATCCAGGCATGGGGCCATGCATGTCTGAAAGCGAGCTCCTCCTGTGCAGCATGAGCCTGCCAGTGCTGCCATCCTTCATCTCCCTGAGGGCTGACAGATTTTGGGGCTGGCAGGGAAACTGCAGTGAGATGGGCTGTCAAAGCTGCCTGTGAGAAAGTCACCAGAATAGTGACTCTTCTTCTGAACTGGACCCCGTGGGCCACTAGCATGGAGAGATGACTTCTGGAAATATGATATTTTGATGATTCCTGCGGCTAAAAAGACTGCCTATTGAGTTAGCTGTGAGTGAACCTTTGTTTTGAAGGGCTTCAGTGCCAGGGAGAGGGGAGGTGGATGTTTTTGACAGCCAGGGATGGTATGGTTAGAGATGATTCCACTTCTGTCATTCCTTTGTCAAGATTAGATTCTGTCTGGCAGTGAGAGAAACAGGGGAAGGTGTTTGTGATGTGCCAAGTGCTATTTGCATGTCAAACAGGAGTGTTCTGGCTGGGGTGGTTTAAGGGTTCTTGGGATTCTCCACCAGCTCACAGGGAGCTGCATTCCTACAAGGGAATGAGGACAAGTTTTCAGATGTCCCAAGTGGGATTTATCTTGTTGAACTGCAGTGAGTCATCCTAAGGACAGCATGTAAATTGGTTCAGGTGAGCTCCTCTCAGCAGGCACACAGGTATTTTTCAGGGTGTGAGTCTTATTGACCATCTCTGTCATTGATGTTGGCACACTCTGTGCTCAGAGGGAGGGGAGCTGCCTCCCACCCACTCGTGGAAATGACCTGTTGAGTCTGTCTGCATCCTGCTGCTGTAGGTGTATCAGATATGCCAGTGAAATACATCGCTCCATTTTATGAGATTCTTCTCCTCTGTTGATTCCAAGTCTATAGTTAATCAGGCACCTGATTAAGTGGTACCTCTCAGCAGCTTAAAAAACAACATGAAGTTTGTTGGAGTTTACTCAGCCTGCTACTGCTCTATCTAGGCAAAGACAGAGAAAGACAGGATCACTGAGATGTGTGGCACTTGCTTCAAGAGTAAAACAAAAGTGGCAGCTTGGGAAAGACTCATCAGCGACTCTGACAAAACCAAGATGAAAGCATGAGGAGCACTTAATGTTTCCAAAATTCAAAAGTCACCTACAACAGTCCTTACATGTAAGTCTTCATTTTGCTCTTGTGGAAGCTGTGGAGCATCAAACAACAGAAGAGAAACACAGATTTTTCTTTAGCTTTTTTTTCTTTTAATAAACTTCCAAGAGATTTGCTCTTCTTAATTAATCTTCTGTGTCACATTCTGATCCTTCTGGTTTGTTATTAAACATACTTGTGACCATCATGGGAGCTTTGCATTGATTACAATATGTGTGTTCAATGAGATCAGGCTAGTTTTAGATATGAATATACAAAAACTGAGATGGATCAGAAGCTAGTAGAAAAATTTCACCTGGTCTTTTAAATAAGAGTTTTAATTTATCTATCTAATATAATGTCTGTCTTTTGAAGCAACTAAAACTCCTTTTCCCCAAAATATTAAGGCCCCCAAAAGCAAAGTAGGAGCATTCACTGGACAGTCATGAGAATAGGCAATGTACCCATTTTCTAAAACTTGTTTTTGAAAGCTCTTCTATTTTCTTGTTCTGTTTCTGTGTCTTGAGGCTTTCTGAAAGTGTAAAGTCCAGTGCAGCCTGAAGAGATGTAATGCTGGGGTAAGAAAAATGGCTGTGGTGCTTCCCAATATCTGCTCAGTGATGTCATGCAATGCAGATTAATGCCTCTCCTCCATCTGGCAAACTCCTATGGAACTCTGAGACACTCACATGTTCATACACCTACTCATGCTTTTTCCCTGTTTGTGGCCTTAAAAAAACACCCCAAACCAAAACCCCCGAGAGAATCTGTTTCTGCTCACAGAGCTAGCATATCCTGACCCGCTTTGCTGAAACATGATTAATGAAGTATAAATGGGTAGTTTTCTTACCAAAGGGCTACTGACAGATTAAAGGCTGATTAAAGTTGACTGTTGTTTATATACGAAAGGAGGCAACTACTTGATTCCTGGTGGGCAGCAGTCACTGGGAAAGTCTGTTTGCTTTTGATGGAGATGAAGGATAGACAGAAGGATTCCTGCAAGAGTAAAAATTTTTCTCTAGGATGGAGCTGCCAAATGGTTTGTATGCAGTATGTTCCAGTTTTTATATATTAAAATGTGTATAAATGCACTGACAATAAGGAGGGATGGAGAACTTGTGGAAGCACTCGATAAATCCTGCATCAGGTAATAAACTCACTGATATCAAAGGGCTCATCTGCTCCTTAGAGATAAGCTCTTATGTAATTTGATACTTATCAAAGTACCCATGAGTTTGCAAAATTTAGCTGGGAGATCTTCTGAGCAAAGACTGTGGCAAGCCACTTGTGAAAATAGCATGATATATTTCACAGCTGCCAAAGCACTAGAACAGTTTTCCTTGCAGTATCTTAGAACACTTTTATTTCTTGCTGAAGCATGAGAAACTAGGGAAAAGAACTAATGCTAGCTCAGACATATGCAAAATATCTTTAAGTCATGACAGCAGAGGTTTCTGCATCAGGTTTTCATGATGTGCATCCTGCCTGGCAGCTGCAGGGCATCTGGTCCAGCTTCATTCAAGACAAGTCTTGTTTGCAGCTTCCCCCACCTTGCTTTGGAAGCTGTGTTTAAGCTGGTCCCTGCCTGAGTTGGGTTAAACTTGTGCCTTGTGTCTTGCACCGTGTTGAGCCACACTCACAGGCTAATGCCTTCACTTGAGCAAGAGTGGTGCCTGCCCAGCGGTGCCCTTTATCTGTGGCTTGCCTTTGTCTTCTTCCATTGCAGACCAGCCAGCAGATAACTGTTTCCCTCTGGTGATGAGCCTGTACAAGGAAAATCAGTTGCAAATTATTGTCCTTACTCTTAGAAACCACTCACTGAAAAGAGGATCAGCACCTCTTGGTGTATTTGGCAGTGACATGTAATTTTCTTTTCTAGGAACTGCGTTATTTTGCTCTGATCTTACAGCTCATGATAAACATGTGCTGGCTGATAATAATCAACAACCATAATTTCAGCAAGAAAAAGTTTGAAAAATTTTGAAAGTCTATTTGCAAACATGTCAAGTGGGTTTTTTTAATACTTTGATATTTTCCTTTCATTTCTCTGATGGTGTCTCCATAATTTCAGCTTCCCTGCAGTAAACATCGCAATATTTACAACATACAGAGGCATGAACACTGTTGAAAAACAGGCCAGTCAGGGTTTGTTTTATTAGTTCAACATCACCAAATAAGTTTAGGTAAGTTGGAAGCAACTTTTCTACCTCAGAGAGGTAAACAGCCAGGTTACTGTGTCCATGCTGAGGATGTTTGAAATTAGGCCAGTGGCAAAACTGTGAGCTGTATTCCCTGCCTGTTGTCAGAGTCCAGCACCACAAGCTCATGCAGCAGCCTGCCCTGATGTGGCAGGATGCAGGAGAGCAGCTGGCCTGCTCTGTGAGCAAAGGACCAGCGCTGCTGGGAACCACCCTGTGGGGTATCATTCCTCACTAATGAGCTTAAGTGGAACCAGGTGGAGTGCAGAGGCAACATGAGGAGAGATTTTGTAGAAAGCCCTGGTGTCAGTGTGACTACATAAATAAAAGAAGTTTTTTTAAATTCAGATATGAAACAACTGGACAGCTGAAGAAGGATGCTGACAACCCAGAGGGAAACACTTTGCTTCGCATTTTGTTTTGAATCTATAGCAATGTCTGCCTGTACCTTTTGTGGGTGTACAGAAGGTTGTTTTCCTTATGTTAACCAAAATACATGTTTCTCATTTTCTCTGTTATGAATTTACACAGTCTTAAAGACTTAATCTGCTTCCTTCAGGTGCCATTAAAACCTCGGGGAGAGCTTGGTTTTTTGCATTAACTGAGGCATGAACCTGCACCCTCCTTAAAGGCTGCTCAACATGTTGTAGACAGCCCTGTTGGCTGCATTTATTCTCACCAGCTCTAGGCGCTGAATTCAACAGTTAGAGCAGGAGCTTAGTGTCTGTCTTAGATCTTCCCATGCTTGACCTAGGAAAATCCACATCTTCATCCCATTTGGAAAAAAAGTTCATGTTTTGTTGCCTTTCTTCTTCCATCCCCATTAAGCATGTCTGTGGTGACTGTGTACCTCTCTCTGGTAAGACAGACAAATCTAGGCAAAAACAAGTGAGGGCAAGGATGGTATTTGATGTTGACTTGTTGAAGACAAGAGAGATCTTTATACAGAGGAATTTGCCCCGTATATTTGGAGGTTTTCTTATTTAACCAAATTCTGTTATATTATTTGGTATGCTTATTGGGATTTCAGATTTTTTTTTAACATACATAATACATGAAACCACTGAAAGGCAATCTCTGTGGAATCCCTTTGGATTTCCTACAAATATTTAGCTTTCATTCCAGCTTTCTAGCTATCTTGTTGTTTCTGTCCTATAATAAGGTCCTTTAATATAGCTCCCAGAGCTGTAGTATAGAACCTAACACCTTATAAAAAGGAAATTTGCAATGGATGTAAGGAAATTATATCAGAAATATCCCAGCAAACAGATTGCCAGTGAGTTAGAGATAGTGTCAAAGCTGGCATAATGCCAGCACTGGGTGACCACTGCTCTTGGACATTTTTGCAAAGTTTTTATTTTTTTTCCTAAAGTTTAATTTTTTACATATGTTCACTCCCCAACCCCCGAAGAAATATTTTTGCAATGATCTTAAAAAAAACCCCAACAACAACAAAAAATCAATGCCAGCCACTGGGTTCTTAAAGAGACTTTTAACAACCAGGAATGTAGCACACACACAATAGAACTAAATACCCTAATATAAGAAACAGATTTCTCTAAATACAAAGGTTATGATGAACAGTAAACAAGACAAAATAGAGCTTTTACCTTGGTTGGGGCTGGGGGGGAAGGGAAAGGAATGGAAAACCCAGTGTGGTGAATTTTTTCTAGGGCTACCGATCAGGGCAGAAGTTCCATTACTGCTAAGTTTGGTTATGAACAGAGGTAGAAACAAGGGAGTATTTAGTGTGCATTGCAGTCAGCACTTTCAGTAAAACTCCTCTCTGGGGGGTGTCTGCTGCTGGTGTTTGCATAGATTTCACTCTGTGCAATTTGGTGTAAATCCCTATTGCAAATACCTCTGCATGGGAAGGGTGTTGTTCTTGCCACCAGAGACTTTTTTCAAGCAGTCAAAAATCCAAACAGACCTCTACCCTGCAAAACCAAACAAAACTAAACATTCCCAACCTGAAAACTCAAAGACGTGGAGCCCTTCCTCCCAATGACATAGAATCATAGAATAGTTTGGAAGCAACATAAAAGATGATCTAATTCCAGCCCCCCCTGCTATGAGATGGGGCCCCAGTTGCTCAGAGCCCCAACCTGGCTTTGAACACTTCCAGGGATGGGGCGTCCACAACTTCTCTGGGCTACCTGTTCCAGTGTTCAGCCTCCTCACTGTAAAGAATTGTTGCTGTATACCAAACCTGAATTTCCCCTATTTCAGTTTGAACTCATTGTTCCTTGTGTTATCACTACAGTTCCTGATTAAGTGCTCCTTTCTGCTTTTCTCGTAGGCCCCCTTAAGGTATTGGAAGGTTGCTATGAGGTCTTACAACCTTCTCTTCTCCAGGCTGAATATCCCTTACTTTCTCAGCATGTCTTCACAGAAGAATTGCTCCCATCCTACAAGATTTTCAAGTTGCTAGGACTGCAGGCTGAATCACAGCTCATTCAATTAAGTTTGCCAATCCTCAAAGACAGCAATTTCATAGTTTTGCTGAGCACCTGTTGTAGTGTTCTCATGTTCCTTTTGACTCTTTTCTGCTATGCATGAACAGGTCAAATATCCTCTTTTCTTCTTCACAGATTATGTTCCAGACCTCATTCAACCATCAGTCTCCAGAGGACTCTTGCCCAGAAGTTGGAAGATTTCTTTAAGAGCATCACTCAGTGCAGTTCCCCAGCTGAAGTCTGGCCAGTGCTGTGTAGGATGAAGAGATGATCCTGCCAGTGCTGCAGACTAATTTTCTATTTTTTCACCTCAGTGTGATGTTTCTCTTTTTTTGTAGTAGCATGATGTTGTTGACTCATGTTCAGCTTGTGATCCATAGTAACTGCCAACTCCTTTTTTTTCAGAGCTGATTAGTCATCTGCCATCCAGCACCTGTGCAGCTGACAGTCCTTATCTAACTACAGTAAGTTCTGCACATCTCCTTTGAATATTTTGTTTCTGTTGGACTGTGCCTCTGATTTATCATGATCCTTTTGAGTTCTATATCAGCCTTTCAATATGTTTCCATATCTGCAAATGTGATAATCCCAGAGCAGTCATGACAATACTGTGTTGTGATGGACTCCAGGTATACCCTGTGGGACTATACATGATTCATAGCTCCACCCTGATAAAAGCTGCACATAACTCCCCTGGTATGGTTTGCCGGCCATTCCACACCCTTGGATAGCAGTTTCTTGTAGTTCATATGTATCTAGGTTAAGTGTGATAATGCCATGTCCCACAAACTGAAAATAGTACCAACATCATAGGAGCTGTTATTGTCCACACAGAGTCATTGGTGTTTGACTGAGGAAACAAACCCACCTGTGTAAACCCTGGTAAAAATGGCAAATAATTTTAGACTGTAGAAGATTTCAGGCATTGAGGTACCAAGACATAACGAAGAAATATTAGAAAGAATAATGAAACTAAGATAGCTTTAAAATTATCACTAATTCTTAGCACATGCTGACTCAATTTTCATCACTTAACCTCTGCTGCTCTGATGCAAAAGTAAGATTGAAGTCTGGCAGAACCAAGCAGAGTGGTTGGTTCTACTAGACTTCAATCTTATTTTTGTGTAAGGTAGGTAGGAAAGGAAAAGTGTGGGTAAGGAAATTTTGCTTTTCCAATAGGAATTCTTCTGCTTTGTATATCATTACATTGTTCAGTTAGAGAAAAATACAACGAAGATGATAAAAAAACCAGGTGGGACTACAAAAAAAGTTATGGGATAGATCCATGTAGTATGTATGGAGAGGTTGCAAGACCTGGATGGAAAGCAGGAATAGGTTTTAAATGAACAAATGTTATACCTTTTTTGGAAAAGGGAGAGCTACAGTAATGCACCAAGGTACAACCTTGGGATTATACCCATTTTACAGAGAGAAGAATATGATGCTGTGACTTGTCCTATTGAAGTTGGCAGGAGGGTGGTAGGGGTGCCAATATTTCCAGCCTTTTCATGATGAAACTCCTGTTTCCTTCACAAAGTCGTGCACTGTGCTGATTCTATGTCTTTTCTCACTCTGCAATTGCCATGTAACACTTTGTGGTCTGCTCTTAGCACTTCAAAAGGCCAGCTGCTCCCTCAGATTATCAACTAGCTTTTTATCTATTAGCTACTGTCCTGGGGAGATTCTGAGCTGGACTATATGCAAATATATTGGACAGATTTTCTGGGCCTCCCTCTTGGGTTTAACATAAATTTCAGATAGGATAAAAGTCAGCAGCACATCCAATTATTCTTAAAGCATCTTACAACACTGATTATTTTTCTAGTTTATATATGCTTTCGCTCATTAATGTGCTAGTACACATCAAATGCCTATTTTCAAAAAGGAAGAATATGGACAACCTCCTTTGCTGCGTAAAACTTGGGACCTTTATAGGACATGTATGCCTTTTGTATCCATTCGTGCAATGTATCCATACCCTTATGCAAGCCCTTCTTGAAACTCCATGAGAATGACGTGCAGCGATAGTTTTGTTTTGAGCTCTTCCAGGCTTGAGTTTCCTGTGGTAGTGTGAGAAGAGACACAGCAGATGGCAGTGCATGATATCAATTATCTCTGCTGCACGCTCCCGATCCCAGCGGTAATTGTCCAGGGCTGGTGAGATTACATCCGAGGGCACCCCCCACTCCCTAACACCATGTGGAGGAGAGGAGAACACTTCTGTGAACCAGGGCACTCTGAGGCATCATTTTTGCTAGGTGGATCAAGACTGCTGAATCAGCCTGCCCCCAGATTTAAGCAGCTTTAGCACTGGCAAGAGACTCCAAAGGCCTCCTACATACAGACAGATCGCAGCTTTCAGCAGAAGCCAGTCCCAGGGTATTTCTGTTTTCACCCATGTTTTTATCTTCCACAACATGATTCATGGTCTTAATTGCTTTTCTGCTTCAAAACGTGGGCAAATTGCATGTCAAATTAATTTTTTTCCACATATCCTCATAGTTATGTTTTTGGGTGAATGTTAGAAGACTTGTTCTTGGCTGCTTTGTGACATTTGAACTAATATTTGGCACAGGAATAATGATGGCATTAAATGAAAATTTCCTTACCAAATCATGATGTATTTCATCAGTTTGATCTGGTGTAAGGGACAATCTGAAACGGGAGAAAAAGGAAGATGGGGGGGAAAGGAAGGAAACAGAATTTTCTTGAATGCCAACCCAGGACTGCTTTGGCAATGAGTGGGAAAACAAGGAAGAAAGTCTACAAATTATAGTTTTGAGTGGAAAACATTGTTTTTAACCAAAATATTTGATTATAGAGCTTTTAAGGAGAGACCAGTGAAGTGTCACTAAGATGATGAAGGAGTTGGATCACATCTCTTGTGAAAAGAGACTGAGAGAGCTGGGACTGTTCAGCCTGGAGAGGACTCAGGGGAACATTTCCAATGTATATAAACACCTAAAGGAAGGGTACAAAGAGGATGGAGCCAGCCTTTTTTTTTTTTCAGAGGAAAAGGGTGCCCAGAGGAAATGGGCCAGGCAATGGGCACAAATTGAAACACAGGAGATTCCCTCAGAACATCAGGAAACAATTTTTCAGTGGGAGGATGAGCGAGAACTGATACAAGCTGAGAAGCCTCCATCCCTGGAGATCTTCAAAAACTGTCTGGACACAACCCTTGGTAACCAGCTCTGGGTGGCCCTGCCTGAACAGGGTGGTTGGACCAGATGACTTCCAGAGGTCCCTTCTAACTCAACCCTTTTGTGATGCTGTGAACCTAAAGAGATGCCAACTCCTGAACTGTACTCCCATCCAGTTATGGTATTTTCCAATGTCTCATTGAAAATTGCTTGGAGCATTATTAGATAAAAAACAATACTTGAAGTTGCAATTGGAAAACTAGTCTTAGGCAATGCCCAAATATGGTCTCAATATTCAAATTCCAGGGGATTTCCTGGATCTGCTAAATTGCTACCCTGGTGCTACTTTCCAAAGTAACTCAGCAAATATGCCATGTGCTATTTGTTTCAGAATGACATATTTGAAAAGGATCATGAAGTGACAGAAGTGCTGGGCATAGTACAAGAGGCTGTCTCTGCTGTTTATTACTAATTTTGCACCTGGTAGCATCATCCTTGAATCATCTGGAATTCAAATGAAAGAATGATCTTGTTATCTTTGTTTTGATTGAATATTCTCTTCCTTCAAACAAAAGACAGACATATGGTTAATATGGCAGTTCTAAATAGAAAATTCTAAACGAAAAATGGAAAATTCTAAAATATGGAAAAGGAATCTAATTGCCATATCTTTGGAAAAACTAATTTTTCTGTTCAATAAACTGAGATGTTGGCAGAATCTATTTAAGTAAATCAAAAAATCTGCAAGTGTCTTCTTAATCTGCTTGAAAGAATCACTTTTTTTTGAGCAAAGACATGATCAATATATAAAAATTTGTGTGTAGAATCATCCAGTAGTAGCAATTTTTTCATTGGTTGTCTTATTCAGCGTGGATTGCTTGCCATCTATCCTGAATAATTTTGGACAAGAAGGGGTAAAAAATTATTTTGGTTCTTTCTATTTCAAGACAAGAATATTGCTCTAGGATCTTTCAGTTAAAGACAAGAAGATTCATTTAGGACCTGCTTCTTCAAGCATATGCTCTCTTTCAGGTATGAGTAAATATGAGAAAAGTCTGTTTTGAAATAGGTCTCTTCAGGGAGCACTGATTGGGATTTTTGTGAGGAATTGCTCCAGAAAGAGATGCATGCATCAAAGGCTTACCCTGTGCTCTCCCAGGTGTTGTTGAGACAACATTCCTGGGGTACAAATGTCCATGTCATGACCATCCACTTAGAGAGAGGCTCTGACTTTCATCTCAGAAAGGACAGAAGATTAATGAGCAAAAAGACTACATTTTTTTTCCTGTTCCCTAGATGCCTTTCCTCCAGAAGAGGCTTGGATGCTCAGAAATGTCAAAAGTACTGTGGGAACACTTGCGCATCTGTGAACTGGTGAAGCAGCTCATCAGTCAGAGTAGCTGATTTGGGAAACAAGGATACTGCAGCTAATGCCTGTTCCAAATTCTCTGTAAAGAGTTAGCTTCGGATTTTGTAACATATAGCTTTAGCACTTCAGAGACCCTCATCTTTCTTTAGAAACTAAGGGTACATTTTGACAGTAATCTTTCTACAGCTTGTCTCAGAAGAAAAGCAGCTATTGAAGAAAACATCTAACTTTCAGTAGTCCTCATATCACCACTAGTCACCACCCCTGTGAATTTTCCAGAACAGATGATCACTAGGTCTCATGCTGAAGAAACAAAACAGTATCAGTGAGAGATTTCTGCAAAGTCACAAGATTATCCCACTTAGAATTTCAACAAGGTTGGATTCTGTCTGGCATATTTTAATACCTCTGACACTGCATCTGCAAGCTTTGAAAGGGGATGCACTTGGCCAGTAAGATAGGCTGCTTTCTTATGCTCCTTTGGAAAGAGGGTGACCAGTTAGAAAGGACCTGGACTGATAGTGCCACACAACAGGTTATCTTACAGTGAGAGAAACTAAACTCCTGAGAGCCTGAAACCTTGCAATACAGCTAAGGAACAGTAGAAAATGCAAATTTTTCTCCCACTTAGCTAAGCTGCTACATTTTCTTTCTTGCCCTGTTTCTCTTCTGATTCAGTTTGCTTTGAGTGTTGCTCTGTGACCTCCAGGCCAGATAAATTCTTTCAGAATCTCATTTTTCCAGAATCTCATTTTTCCTCACAGAAAGATGTGATTTTTCCTTCCAAACTGAGCCAAAGAATATGTGAAATTTCCCTGTTTTTCCTGGAACATGCTGTTATTGGTTCCTATTTGTCTACAAATGGTAGACACTAATGCTCCTAGACTTTGGACACTAGTTAATTATTATAATGAATAATTATTCTGGAGACAAGCAAAAAAAACCCCAGGGAATGTAAAGCTCCCACCTCTTTTGATTTACTGTTAAGCCAGAACAGTAGATCTGCTAGCCTGCTATGTTACTTCTCCAGAAAGTCTTCCCTGGTCCTACTGCATAGAAAATGAATAGATTAAAAAAATTAAAAGGGGGAGGGGTGGATTTTGCACCAAAAGGGACCTGAATTTGCAGGTTTGAGCCCCCCATTCATTACAGTTCCTTCTTACACTGACCTATTTTCAAGCACCTTCTCTTTTTTTTTTTTTTTTTTTTAATTTATTTATGCTTTTACCTTGCTTTTGCCTTTGGGCAGAGATTTGAAGGTCCACTCAGAGGAGAAGAGGGGTGTCAACTAGTCACCTGTTTATAGATGAGATTTGACTTTTTTTTCCCTCTAGACCAAGTAATTGCAACTTAAATATGTAGTAGTGTGTGTTTGGAGGTTTTCAATCTTGACTATATATTTCTTGAGCAAGGGCATCCAAAACTGAACAGATGTTTCTCCCACAATCAAACAGGCATTCAGAGAGTTTTACCGAAATATTAATGAGCCTTAAGAGATAACAATGCATGAATACTAATGAATAGTAAGTTGTATGGTGCTTTAAACAATGACACAATAAAGCAAGCCCAAACTAAACCATCACATAATTAAACGTTTCCTTAACTGCATAGTCTAGGTGAATATTTCACATGTATTTTTCCTCTAATATTCACAATAAACAAAGAAAAAGGCACTACAGAAAAGTGCATTTCAGTTTAGAAGAATACTTTGCAAATGTATTTAATCCATCTTGAATCAAGGAATTCATGAGACAATGTTTACTGGCTTCATCACTACAGCTATTACTAAATGGATATCTGTGGAATATATTTAAGGCTAATTAGAAATTTTTCAGTTTATTCTTAGTTGTAATTGAAGATGATACAACAATTTATCCTGCATGCATCCAATCGCTATAAGCTAGGAGTGGAAACTCTGGTTTTGGCTGGGAAATTTCTAATACTAATTTTCGTTTTTCAGTCTTGACATTTTTATCAAGACCAGAACTTTTAGATGACATTTCCCCCCTTACTAATTTGGTGTCTAACAAACAATGACTATTTTGACCATCTCAGTTGGTAAGCTGTTGAACATGAAAACAGGCAACAAATAACCTTCACAATTTGGGAACAGTAGGTTTGTGATGGGCTCAAGTTCTACTGTTGTTGAAACTGGCCATTGTGATGTAACTAAAATTCCTTCAGATCTGTAGTCCATTCTCACTGAACATCTCCAGAAGTGGAGTGCAGTTAACTGAGCGTGGAGCTGAGGGAATTGACAGCCCAACTCACCGGCCACCGCCGTGTGCTCTTTGGGGTCTCTGAAGACTTGTGGCTTTGCCCTGATGACAGGACAATCTGGCACCACTGCAACACAGAGTAGTGCCACCCCTGAGGATGTTGCTGTCTTCTACTTTCAAGTCTTTCTGGTGCCATTTCACTTTCAATTGAGAATGGCTGCACTATGCAAATGCTGCATTTTCAGCCCTGGATGTTCTGCATTCCCCTGTGCTAACACTGGAGCTGCTTTAGCCCCGTGCCCTGAGATGAGAATATCCCTCAAATATTCTACAACTTGTCCCATTTTACACAGTTTTTAAATTACAAATTATGTTATTCCACCTCCCTGCTGCTGGTGTTCAAAGCCTCATTACTACAGAATTTCAGATGAAATAGAAATAATGATACTGAGAGACATTTACCAACAACCTTGGTGACTGATGAGTTCCAGCACTTACCAAGACAACCCCTCTCACAAACGTGATCAAATGTTGAAAGCACCGGCATTTCACAAGCCAGTGTCAGCTGGAGATGAGAAACCTTCAATTTTTTTAGGGAGGGCTCAGGTTGTCAAAATATCCTAAATTATAAAATCTGTGGTTTATAGCACAATGGCTAATTCAGAACAATGACTTGCCATGTTTTTTATCAGGGAAATCACATAAGATCATATAAGGAAAGATGTAGTGCAAAAAGCAAATGGAAGGTAATTATAAAAGGAGAGGCTGGCTGTCATTCTGGTAGTAGTGCCTCTTATCTATCTGTCTAATTGTCACATGAGATTGCTGGTGGCAGAGCACACACACCTGATAAGAAGAGTGTTAGAGCTCCCACAGGCTCTTTTAGCCCCTGGAGTTTCTCTGTGCTTTACTGCCAGTCAGGGACGAGTCTTGAAGGGGTGGTACCCATGTAACCAGCCTTAGTGGTAACCTGCAGAGAGGAAATTGTGATGATGGAATTGTGAACACAAGCTCTACAAATATGATATATTTGGTTTTTTTTTTTTCTGTCCTTTGTGGATGTCCTAGAACGTGGACAAAACAACAAGCGCTTCTGTCCTTATCTATGTTTTTGGAAACATTGACTTTTGTCATCAGATATTTATCATTCATTGGAGTACTGAAAAGGAAGACTTATTTTGAACGAATCAAAATAATAACAATTACCTTCAAATATTTATTTGCTTGCATATGTTCAGCCAAAGGAATGAATAATGTGTTATCTTTACATCTATACCAGGGTTTGACTAAATATTTGTAAGATTGCATTTGTTAGAGAGAATTTTATAGCTGAGAATTTTATAGAGAATTTTATAGCTGTAGAGAATCTTATTTACCAGGACAGCCTTCAAAGCCTCACAGAAAAAGATTTGGAGTTGTTTATGTTACAAATTCGACTACAGTAACCATAATAGAAGCATTAATAAGGTTTGAACTTTGTTCTTACAATGTATTTCCAAGATTTTTATGTCTCTTGATTTATGACAACTTCCACATTTCATTGCCTTTTCCTCAATATTTCATGGCTTCACTTCTACATTTTAATAGAGGTGTCTTCTAGAAGTGAAATTTATTGAAAGAACTTGATTTCATTTTTCCTGCGGCTCTGAAGTGTCTAGGTGTGTTTTTCATTTCTGTCACCTGTCCTGATGAAATGTATAATCTGCTTGAACCATGTGTAGCAATCTGGGACACCTCAGAAGGTGGAGAGGAAAGGAAAAAGCAGATAAAAAAATCAAAACCTTAAAAATGTTATTTTATCTTTAAAAATCTGCAGTCTCCTTTTCCTCAGGATGAACATTAGCCCTTAGAACTATATTTTCATTTATAAATGTAGAACCAGGCAGGACATGATTTTTTGCAGTGTGTGGTTCATAGATTTTCACTCAAAATGTTACTTGGGAACAACAGCAAGAGCTGCCCATTAAGAAAAACACATGTTCCTGAGTTGAGCAGTTGAAGGGCTGGAGAATTTATCACATTCTCTTCAAGGTAGTTTAAACAGTTGCTTGGCTTTGATGTTAGTGCTCCCAAAAATGCAAGCTACTGTCCTCACTGACTTTCATTTTGAGGACAGGTCTGGTGGCGGGTTTATCTGAGCTAAAGTAGTCATTTTCTGGTGATTGAGAGGTGGCCAGGAGATTGTCCCTAGACTACAATCTATGTTACAGCCTCCTCAGCTCACCCTGCTGTCCTGGTGCTCTGAACTGGCAGTACAGCTGGGATATGCCATAGTTTCTTTCTAATCCAGGTGTCCAAGCTCCTGCTATGGTAGTAGTTTAGGGAGATAGCAAATGAGGGAAAAAAAGATTGATCTCTGCCAGATCATTCCTGTTCTATGGTCATCATGTGGTTTAAGATATACATCTCGGTCTGGATCCTTCTCCATACAGCATGAGGGAATGTCTTTCTAGACAACTGGCTGGGCTGCGCTCCCCTTCCTTGGATATACACCAATTAACATCTGGTGCAGAATTGTTCACTTATAGAACCCCATATATTGGTCTGTCCTTGAATATTGGCCTGTCTACACATATATATTTTGAAATCTGCAGGCAGGACAGGAGCTCGTTAACAACCCCCTAGATGTCAGTAGAATAGAAGTGGCTCCACAGCAGATTCTCTGCCCCAGAAGCCTGGTTCAGGAAGAGTGAGGAGGTTTGGTTAGATGAGAAAGTGGCCACATATGGTGATCCAACAGGGCTGATACAACCAGAACTGTCGAATATTATTATTTTTGTAAGTGGTGTAGTGATGTGTTTCAAGATTATAAAATATCAAGACACTGCCTTATTTCCTTTCAGTTGCATTCATTTGGCATGCAACCCCACCAGACAGCAAGTTAGAGAAATGCATAAATGCTGTGCTACATTACCTAGAATTAGGTTAACACTGTTTACATGTACATGACCTCACCGCTCCACTGGCCCTATTAGGTAGGAGCTGGCAGCTGGGAGGCAGTGAAGAGCAGCCTGATTAAATGCTGCTGGAAGCTTTAGCAGCCCAAAACAAGAGTCTCCACCCTGTGCAGGTTGCCAGGGTCCTTCACAGGTACCTCAAGAGTGTTGCTCAATCGCTTAAAGAAGCTCTTCGACATCCAGAGCTTGGATTTGCCCCCTCATGTCCTTATACTTGCTTTTGACAACAGACAGAGCACAAACTGTGCCTTTGGGTCATATAACTAATCCTCCAAAGTTATGGAGGATTAATCAAACTCAGGTAATGCTGCAGCTGAGTGCTGTGGTGATTTCAGAGCAGAAATCGGGTGTGGGGGATAGCCCAACTCTACTGTGACCCATGGAGAGGATCCTACATCGTGACATGGCATAAATCCTCTACAAAAACATGGGAAAGAGGGGGAGGGAAAGTATATTTTCTCTCATGTTCGTTAGATGAACAACAGAAGAACTTGATGCTAATAGGTTTTATGAGAACAGTGAAAAGAGCTAATGATGCAGGCAACAAATATATGTGTTTTCCCAGGCAATAGATACATCTCAGGTAAAACCAGAAATGTTTCAAAGTGATCATAATGTTTATTTTAGGGAATAATGAATCATCTTCCTCTTATATGGGCAAAAATGTATATTAAATATTGTTATACTGAATAACTCTGAACTTTGTTATTTTCTTCCTTAGCTGAAGAGAACAGTTTTGCTGACATAATGTGAACTTTATATTTATTGCCTTTAAATCCATAATCATACTAAGTATATCAGAAAGAATTAGATTGTTCACTCTGTTATCCTCATTGCAGCCTTGAAATATGCTCCAGATGCTGAACACACTGACTTAAAAATTAACACTTTTATACTTATCTTGAATATCTTCTTAGTGAGTAAACTAAAATGAGATATTTTCCTTTCCATCAAGCCAGCAGTTCATTTTTTTTTCAGATAAGACAAAAATGTTTCTTATGAGATTTTATAAATTATTACTTTTAACTTTCAATAAAAATTTTAATATTAAATTTTTTTATTACAGACAGTGCAAAACTGCCTTGTGGATTAATGTCACAGTGCAAGCTGCATTGGGTTGCTTATAGGGGAAGCAGGATCCTTAGGGCAGGCTGCAGAAGGACAGCAACTAGTAGTTAGCAAGTAGCAATATCTGTATATAGCCTCAAGCTAAAGCAGTTCCCCTATAAGCGACAGTTTCAGATGAAAATCATAAAAATACACAAATTCTTCATCACACTTTTAGAGTCTGAGTAGGGGTTCCTATTCTGTTAAATGGTCTAAAATTTTAATATTATATTAAAAACAAAAATGTCTTTAAGTGTTACTGATCCAATTGAAATATGTTTTTACAGCTATTTTCAAGGAAGCATATGTGGTACTCAGCTCCCAGAGAGGTGCTCTCCTATTCATACTATTTCAGTCTTAAAATAATTCATTAAACATTTACAAGTTTTTATATTGTTGAGCAAATGTATTTGTTGGTATCCATCTGAAAAATAATAAAGTGTAGCAAGGATGTAAAAAAACTCTTAGGTAGCCCCATGATTGTAATGCTTAAGATCCCACAATTGGTTTGCTAAAAATATTTCTAAAATTTTGGATTTTTTTTTTATTTGAGTGATGTCTGTAACTTGGTTTAGCTGAATTAGAAATTCAGTGTAGACAATCTCTGCCTTTCCATATCAAACATTTATATTAGTATTAATTAGATAGATTTATGCATATATTGATAGGGAAAAAGCAAACTCACCATAGAGAAGTTAACAATGACATGAATGACTAATAATGTTCAAGTAGAAATTTTATGCAAAGATGTGGGTGGATAGATAATTTAGCTGTTGTGCTTGCCCTTGATTTCTAGCAAACTTAGTGTCTTTCCCTTCAAAGACTGCCACTAGAAAGTTTATATGATTAGTTGTTGGTAGCAAAAAAAGTGTTTATGTCTTTCTTCTCTTTGTTGAAGACAAACTGCTTTCACCCTAGCAGGACCTCTCCTCGTGTTGCATGTGAGCTGTAACTCTTTATTTCAGTGATCTTATTTTTGAAGGACTGGCTGTTGAAAAAGCATGGTCTGAGAGAGGTAATTTGATTAGGCTGTAAATGAAGTATATGGGGGAAAGAAGAAATGTCACCAGCATTTGGGTATGAATTCCCTTTATCCATTTATAAAGAGTTTTTGTTCAAGGAATGGCATAGCCAAAGCATAAGTATCTGCGAACTATTTTATTATTCAATGAAAATGTATCCAGCTGCATCTTGAAGTCAGATTGCTATCTAGATGCTGCAGAAATTTGAACCACCAGGCCAACAGACTCTGGTTATCAGCAGATCAATACAAATGTCTGAGAAGGGCTTTAGAAACAGAAAAAGTTTGGGCTAAGTTAGGACTTGCTTGCTTCTCTGTAAAGCTCTGGGGTCCTCAATGTGTAAAAGATATTCACCCACCTGTTAGAGCAGGTTCAGGCAAGTGCAACAAAAGTGATAAGAGGTCTGGGGCACCCCTCCCAGGAAGAGAGAATTGGGGTAATTCAGCCTCAGAAGGCTCCAGGGAAACCTAATAGTCCTCCAGTACCTACAGGGAGCCTACAAGAGAGCTGGAGAGGGACATTCTGCAAAGGCATGTAGTGATAGGATAAGGGGGGTTGGCTTTAAACTGAAAGAGGATAGGTTTAGATCAGATATTAGAAAGAGATTCCTTATTGTGAGGTTGGTGAGACGCTGGACCGGGTTGCCCAGAGAAATTTTGGATGTCCCACCACTGTCCAAGGCCATGTTGAGTGGGGCTTTGAGCAAACTGGTCTAGAGGGTTCCATCTCTGCCCATGGCATGGAGTTGGAAATAGATGATCTTTAAGGTCCCTTCCAACCCAAATAATTTTATTGCCAATCCAGTCAAGAATGGAGTAATATGGAAGAAAATCCCATACCTTAAAAAAAGTTTCTCCCACTCCTCCCTTCTTCATGGGCCTAATTTTAATCCTAACTTCTCTACCTCATTCCCCCCAGTAGTGCAGGGGTATGGAAATGGGGACTGTGGTCTGTTTATCACGCACTGTCTCTGCTACTCATTCCTCTTCAAGGGGAGGACTACTCACACTCTTCTGCTCTACTGTGGGGTCCCTCCCATGGGAGACTGTCCTTCACGAACTTCTCCAACCTGTGTCCTTCCCACAGGTTGCAGATCTAAACAAACTGTTCCAGTGTGAGTCCCTTCCGTGGGATGCAGTCCTACAGGAACAGGCTGCTCCAGCATGGGTTCCCTGTGGGGTCACAAGTCCTGCCAGCAAACCTGCTCCAGCATGGGCTCCTCTCTCCAGGTGATCACAACATCCTTTGGGTGCATCCACCTGGTCTAGCATGGGGTCCTCCAGAGGCTTCAGGGAAATGTCTGCTCTGAAACCTGGCGCACCTCCTTCCTTTCCTTCTTCACTGACCTTGGTGTTCACAGTGATTTTTCTCTGACATATTCTCACTCCTCTCTTCTGGCAGCTGCTGCTGTTGTGCAGGGTTTAACTTCCCCCTTATTAAATATGTTATCCCAGAAGCATTACCACAGTCATTGGTGGGCTCTGCCATGAGCAGCAGCAGGTCAGTCTTAGAGTCAACTGGCATTGATCCTGCTGGACACCATGGAAGCTTCCAGCAGCTTCCTACAGATTCCACTGTTGTACCCTCCTCCTCCAAAACCTTGACAGGGAAACCCAATACAAATGTTATCAAAGAGAAAATCCTGTTTTCTTAATTGGCAGATAGTGAAGCTCCTGGGTCCACAGCAAAGCCTGGAGCCCCTGGCATTCCTAGGAGAGATGGGATGTTTCCCCTGGCATGCAGTAGTCATTTCTACATGCTCCTACTGTGGCTGCTGCGTTCACTTCAGGGGAGTAATTAAGGATGGATGACAGCAGTAACAGGGAAGGTGTTACAGAGTTATATTCAGTGTTACCATGTAAAAAAGAAAAAACTGAGCTGGATTAGAGACTGTTGTTCGTATTGCATTTGTCCTAATTTTTGCTGTTTGACTGGAGCAATTATAGAGTATTATGGGAGCAGCTAAAAGCTCAGATTGTTTTTCTGGGTACAGTATTGCAAAGAAAGATATATTGCTAAAGGTAGCAGTGTAGCAATGTTCACTTAATCAAATGGAGGTGCTGCTCCAATTTATTGTGATTCCTGTCTGACCCACCTCAGCTGTGTTGGTTGTCTTTCATCATTCAAAAATGTCATGTTTATGTTGAGTTATATGCCTTTATCAGTGTCCAAGCAACAAGCAGAGCAAACTTTTTATGTGTACATTAACTATACAAGGTTAAAAGCAGTTTTGAATAGCAGAACCTGGATTTTTTTTTTTTTTTTGAGGGAGGAAGGTTGAATTAAAACATAAATCACTCTTCAAGGTAACTTCAGTGTACAGTAGAAATAACCATTTTAACAATACTTTCATCTTCTGACTGGTGCTCCACTGTGTGTTCATGGGAGTGCCAACAGAATCTACATTTTAATCTCACTCAAGAAAAAGCGCTGCACATTATAATTTTGTAACCTCCATCTAAAAGTACCAAATTACTCATCTTGCTTGCATGTTATAAACTGCAACTTCTCCTCAGAGACAAGGGCTGCAGTCAGGCTAGGATCTTGGATGGGAGTCCTTTCAGCATGCTGCTGTGTCTCACCCACCCAAGCCTTGGACCTGCGACTCTGCTCAGTCTCCATCCTAAAAAACCTTTACAGAGATTTTGTTTGTTGTGCTGTGATAAAGTATGAGCCTTTGTGGGAGGACTGAAGATATCTGTCAAGCTTGAACAGGAGGACTGGCAGGAGAGGAGTAACCAGAGCTCTTTTTCTCCTCTGTTCCACCTGTACCTACTGGAAGGAGCCCTTCTCTCATTCTGGAGCAGCTCGGGGATGCTCAGTGTGTGCATGAATATGGCTCTAAGAGAAAATAAAGAGCTGGCTGTACACCTGCCTGCTCACTTGGGCTATGGTGTGATGGGTCCCTTCCTCTCTGAATTCTGGGCTATGGTTACACAGAATGGGGAGCATGATGCCAGTCTTTTTTCACTCAAAAGAAAGAGCTGCCAGCAGCTTCAAAGCAGATCCCAACAGCTCTCTGCAACAGCTTGGTGTTTGTTCAGGGGGTGTGATTTCCTCAATGGTCTTGGGCAGTGCTGCTGTTCCAGTAGAATAACCTCTCTGCAATAACTAAGTTCTACAAGTGCTTTTAATTTCTAGAAAATATGGAAATGTTTTCCTTTTGGCCTGGAATTATTATTTTTGTCATCCTGTATGTCCTGTAATACAATTAAATGCTTGCCTGGTTGTTCTGTCATAACTTTGATCTACTGTCACAACTTATTGTTATGCTGTCATAGCTATTACAGAAGTGCCATCTGTATTTAACAGCTGTGAGCAGTGTGCCTTAGTGATTCGTATGTAGCAAACTGCTGTTGTTTTGACCAGATATTAATTTTCTTCAAATGCATCAAGTAAGTCCCATATCTTATAAAAAAGACTTGAGGACACTGAGATTAGTAAAACTGATGACAACATCCTATTTCTCAAGTATGTCTTACAAAATCCTTCTTTCATTTACATTATGATACTCTGCTGTAGCTAGTGCTGTCCTACACGTGCAGAATGAGACAGGTGCTTCAGCTTCTTCATTGAAAACAACAACACTGAAAACAACGAAGGTCTCTTCAACCTTTCTGTCTCCTTGACTCTTCCCCATAAGGGCCCACCAGACACCCCAGCTGGCAGTGGCAGGAATGTTAAAGCAAACTTGGACACATCAGTGGTTTCATTTTCTTAGGCATTGAAAATTCAGAAATTTATACAGGGTCCTGTTTACAGTGGGTAGTTAGGTCCCTAGAAATGCAAAAAGGTCTGGGTAGGATTTTCTAAATCCTAAACGGATTATGTACTTAACTCCTACTGACCTCCTTTCAAATGGTTTTGATTCTTTTGTCTGCAAAACAAGCTGAAAAACCTGAAACAATCTGATTCTGAAAATGGAAAAGTTGCTGATTTTGGTTAATACAGAACTAACACATGAAGAACCCACCCATGAAATGCAAACACTTCTCTGTGTGATGTTACAGAAGCCAGGAGTTGCAAAAGGAAGTGAGGAATGAAGTGACCCTCCATTCCAGTTCTCCCTCCTGCTTTCCCCTCTTTCATCCATGTCACTACCAGTTACAAAGAAAAGGCATCAGCAGAGGAATGTTGAGTTCCTTTCCAGAGGCCTATTCCTTGTCTGCACTGACTGGGAAAGCCAGACAAGTTTTTCATTATCCTTCTCAGCCACCGGCATGGAACTTGGTCTCAGACAGGCTGGGTCATAGAAAAACTGCTATTCAAAAGTTTAAATAAAGAAGAGAAGGCATTGCACTTGATACCTATCTCCTCTTGTTTGCATTTATTTATCTTAAATTTGAGGTGGCCAAGGCATGGTGGCATAAGTTCAACTTGTGGGATGCCTTCCCACTCCATCCCATTGACAGACAGTAGTGTCTGCATTAAAAAATTACAGAAAAGAGAAGATCTAACTATTAAGCAGATGAAGGTGTGAATCATAAAAAATGGGTGAAATGTACTTGCTGTGTTTCTATTCTTGAGACCTTCCTTGAGATCAAGGTAGTGTGTGAGGAAGAAAACAAATCTCCTGGGACAGCTGGAGCCTTTATCCAGTACCTTGCCTTAGCCTTTATCTGCTTACCTCCTGTGGTGCAGAGCTTGTTCTGGGTACGAGAGAAACAAAGCACACAGGAAAACAGGCAGGAAAGAAGGCATTTTAAAAATGGTCTAGTGCACTCAATTCTTTCAGGCTGAGGGCAGCACACGCTGGTGAGAAATACGAATCACACTGGGAAAGTGGCAGAAGCCTGAGGTTTGCTCCTACCTAATTAGCTTGTTAAGCTGTTAAAACTGAAAGCACCAAATCCTTGGATGTTTCTTGCCTGTATTTTTTTTTTTGGCTTTCACAGATGTGAAAAGAAATGTGCACACCTAAGATCTGATACAAAACTGGCTTTGCTATGTTTCACCTCCTGTTTGATAATGTCTTAATTCACTATATTCTGTGCTTGTGCAGCACTCAGTGCAGTGGGGTCTTGAGTTGTTCCTGGGGTTTCTGGTAATGAGCATCATCACCACCATCACATGTGAAACATCTGAAACATGATGATGTGTGTCTGCTTAGCTTTTCTCTTTGGCAAGTAATGTTGTTGTAATTACCACATCATTTCTGTGTCTTGTCTGCTAGCTATTGTTTTTAGATTTTGATAGTACTAACAATGACCCATGCACAACAGGTCTAAGCAATTTAAAGAGATAATCCATTATCATTAAGTACCCACACAATGTATTGACATAATGCCTTTACCTCATTCTCTCTTTGCCTGTCACCTAAAATTGTGTAAAATCTTGGAATCATAGAACACCTTCCATCAGCAAAAATGCCAGATGAGCTTAGATATAAGTCTTTGTCAGAGTTATACCCATCTCACAACTCCAAATCATTTTCCTCATGTCTCCTGTGTATTTGCAGAAATGCCCAATTCTGAATTATGGACCAAAGGTGTATAATTTTTCACTTCTGCTTTGGGTGACATTCATAACTGCTTGGCTGCTATAGGTCATGTGCTATGGACACCACGTCTCTAATTAACTGAGATCAGAGGATGAAACCAATTAAGAGCAGCAGGATTTTATGTGAAAGCTAAAATCCAGTTGTTCATGTTAAGGTGACTTTCTTTCTCTGTTTTCTAGGGATTTTGATAGGAGTATGATTATTTCCATACTGGAGTCTCTCACTGACTGAAAGCTGCCTTGTGAACAACTTATGGTGTCTAGAATCAAAACAGCTATGATGTGTAGTTCCACAATCTCATTTTTTCATTAATTTTGTACCTTAACAACCACCATTCTGTGTTGTATTAAGGAAAGATGAATGCCTAGTTCTGTAATAAAAACAGGGACATTCAGTGTGGTGTTGTGCACAGGATGGGGTCTCTGAGAATGTTCAAAGAGACAAAAATGATAGAAAATACAGAGCTGGAAAATATTTTTGAGGTGTTATCTTCATTTTTAAGGTTTTAAAAGATGATTTATTATTATTATTATTATTTCTTCAGAAACATCTTATGGACTTGTCAAATGATTTTTCATCCTTTTTCTGAAGCTGTCTGTGATGCTGTTCTTCAGCATCTGATTTTTCTTCAGCATCTGATTTATTGCTGGTTTCTAGGTCACTGAGCCCAGAGGCAGCTCACAATTGGTTGTTGCCTCAGATGCAGGCAGAGTGGGGGATATTTTTCTCTTTATCTATTAATGTGCAGTTAATGCAAACAAGTGATAAAAAAAAATCTGTAGCATTCATTTTTTAATAAGTATATTGAATGTGTGAAGGCAGTTAAACATGAATACAGAACAGGAAATAAGATCAAGTCAAGCCAGAGAGGAATCAATAAGAGATAATGTTTTATAAGCAAAGTATTTGATTATTCCTTGCAGTGATTTGCTGGAGAGGCAGAGTTCTTGTTTTTTCAGTAGGGATTGAATTAACAAGTACAGAACAGCAGTAAATTTCTGACATACACATTTAAGAATTAGCAGTGTATCTTGCAGTCAAATATTGTATTGTTTCAATCCCCAAACCAAGGTTCAGGGGCCTAAAGATTTCCAGTTTAATGAATGAGAATTTGACTACAGCCTAATGTCTTGGGGAAGCTGCTATCTCTATGGGGACTAAGTAGTTAAAAAGGTCTGTAAAGCTAAGAACTGAAAATTTTTACTTAAATTCATTAAGCTTGAGGTGATCCTGCAATGTGTGCTTGCAGCCCAGAAAGTCAATCATATCCTGGGCTGCATCAAGAGAAGCGTGGCCAGCAGGGTGAGGGACGTGATCCTCCCCCTCTGCTCTGCCCTCATCACACCCCATCAGGAGTGCTGCCTCCAGCTCTGGGGTCCCCAACATAGGAAGGGTGTGGGCCTGCTAAAGTGAGTCCAGAGGAGGCCATGAAGATGGTCAGAGGGCTGGAGCACCTCTCCTATGGAGACAGACTGGGAAAGCTGGGGCTGGACAAGAAAAGGCTCTGGGGAAACCTTGCAGCACCTTTTGGTATCTACAGGGAGCATACAGGAGAGCTGGAGAGAGACGTTTTACAAGAGCATGTTGTGATAGGGCAAAGGGTGCTGTCTTTAAACTCAAACAGGGTAGGTTTATGTGGGATATTAGGGAGAAATTCTTTATTGTGAGGTGGGCAAGGTACTGGAGCAGGGTGCCCAGAGAAGCTGTGGATGCCCAATCTCGCAGTGTTCAAGGCCAGGTTGGATGGGGCTCTGAGCAACCTGATCCAGTGGAAGGTGTCCCTGCCCATGGCAAGGGGGTTGGAACTAGGTGATCTTTAGGGTGCCTTCCAACCCAATCCATTCTATGATTACCATAACTGTTAATGTTTTCTTTCAGCTTTGCAGGACATATGAAAGAATTTTTGTGCTCACACAAACTCCCATTTTACAGGTTCATTAAATTAAAATATACGAGGCATAGTTGTTGGCAAAAGAAAATTCAATTAAAATGAGTTCAATTCTAGTAATTTATATTCATACTATAGTGGAATTTCTAACACAAAGACTATCTGCCAATATTTGTTTGTAAGTAAATGAGAATTTGTTGGGCCTTTTTCTCCACTCATTTAATATTTGCTGCTTTCAAGCATTTTGTGACTGAATTTTGTGAGCATGAATGATCATAGAAAGCAAGTTTCATGCTCCTGTGATCAGAGGGAAAATATGACTTATGTGACTTGGGGAAAATGAGCTTATTTATTAAACACAATGTTTCCAAAAACCTAGGGATAAATACATTTTCCTTTGAACTAGAGAGCGCAGCAAGACAATGAAGCAGAGATTTCTCCTCTATAGTGTCAGGTATGGGCACAAAATAAACCATTCAAGGTAACAAATACAGTGGAGAAAATGGAGATCTGTACAGAGAAGCTATGTGAAAAGAGAAATAAAAGTCCTCAGACATGATTCACTGTGGACGTTTCTGAGCTGTGATGCTGAGTTTCTAAATTCTTTACCATTCTAGAACTTAAAGTGAATGAAGGTGCTTCATTAAGAGATTTTCCTTAATGCTTATTTGTCTAAGCCAATTGTTTACACTGTCCTCACTCCTTGGGCATTTGCCCAACAATCCACCTGAAGGTACAGGATATACCATTTCCCTAGGTGGTTTCCCTAGTGGTTGGGGGTGTTTTGGCTTGAAAAATACAAAGGGAGACACTTTTCAGTAACTCAAGTGCATCTTGTGTATGCTCTTGTGTCTGGAAGCTGAGGTTGTGGAGCTTCATGTTTAAGCCCATATTGGAAATGTGGATGCCTGCAAACAATCCCAAGAACTCTGGCAGTGGCAGCCAGGTACATCTGCCCTTCAGAGTACCTAACTCTGAAGTTTAACTAATGTAAGAAAATACAAAACCAATTCCTAAATATTACACCACTGCTTATGACTGCAGTGAGCCTATTCAGCTGCAGAGAGGGCATTGCTCTCTGAATTTACGAACTATACTCAAAATAACCTCTTTCACCCTTGGAGGAAAAACCCAGCTCTGTTAAAAGTCAGCAGCTGGATAGTCTTTCTGCAAATCCCTTTAATTAACCATGCTATAGTGACTGTTGTCACCCTGCTGCTACAAAATGTAACCAACCTTAGTGCCTGACAGGATACAAAACCTCAAAGACATTGGACTTTTCCTAAGAGGGAGGCTGGCTGCCTGCCGATGAGAACTGCTACAGATTATTTATTCCCAGAGGAAAGCTGGGTTGACTTGACATGGAAGTCAGGAGCGACTACAGAGCTACATTATTTGGGGCACTAGGGCTTCCTCAGAACTAAATGGACCCAAATGACCAGCTGTTGTCATGGCCATTGTCACATCACAAACGTGGCTCCAGGTTTCTTCAAAGTGTGGGCGAGAGGCCATGGGGAGGAGGCAGGGAGCCCACCCTACTGAGGCTGGGGGGTTTTCTAGTTGTTTCACACTGCTTTATCTCTTGAGGAGGAGTGCTGGCCAGGGACAGACCAGACAGCTCCCTGGGGCTCAGGCACTGGCAGGAATAAGCAGCTCTTATTCTGCTCTTTCTTATTCTGCTCTTTCACTGCTCCCAGACCAAACTTGCCCCAGCCCTTAGAGGAGCATTTACTTGCAGGACTAAATCAACTCATTTCAAGCTTTGGTTTTAGCAAAATCATACTCTTTCACACCAGGAAATCTGCACTTGGGATTCCATTGCAGCAATAGTCTACTAAGCAGCATTTCTCTCAATATGCATGAATCTAGAGGCAGTTGTAGCTGTAACTTATTAATGAGAATTAAGTAAATGGAAAGAAGCAAAAAACATATTCTGGTCAAACTCAAAATGTGCTATGCAGAAACTCTTGACCTTAGTGAAATTTTGCATACATACACTTTGACTGCACATGATTTTACATGACAACAAAGCAGAAGTTTACATCTTGAAGTCTCCAACAATTCTTTTTTTCCAGACCTCCCATTCTGTGTGGATTGGACTGGGGAACAATGGCATAAAGAAAAATTTCCAAGTTTTTGTTGTCAGTAGGCAGCTCCACACATCCGTTCACTGCTCATGAACGAGTGGGATGTTACCCGCTTGTTTCAATTCAGCAAGGCACAGGCCAAAACGTTTATCCCCTCAGCAAGTTCATCCTAAGAATATGTGTTCGGCTCAAGGAAGTTGGGTGTTTCTTGGTTTTTTTTGAAGGCAGCTAGACTGTAAGACAGACAGAATATAAATTTATTCATGGAAGCATTTCAAATCTTAGCACACACATTTGTGAGCTTGATTTACTAGCATACATCATGGCAGTTATGAGTATATTTTAAATAGAGATATAGTCTGTCTCTGAAAGATATGCCCTGTCAATTGTGACTGCAAACTCTATGTAATTTTAAAGTGCTTTATTTTTTATATATTGATATTGCAGTGATATCCGTGTTAACAAATTAGATAGATGCAGAATTCTCTGAAATATTAGCTAAAACAAAATATACAGTATTTTTTGTGTGATACCTGTAAAAATCCTCGAATGTAATTTTAACTTTATATTCCATTCAGATACAGGCACAATGATTAGTTGAATACGTCAGAGCAAATGCAATCAAAGTAAAGTACACAGACAGAAAGAAGGTAGCTAAAAGGGTTTGGCATTTTTGAACAAGACTTAAACTTTGTTATCTGCACATCAATATTTTGTGGCACTGTGGCTTGTAAAGAGCATGTGTTTGTTTATCTAATTAACACTGCCCATAGCACAGTATCTTAAATATGAACAGATTGGTCATTCTGCAGTATCTCTGATAACAGTGAGTGCATTTGTTTTCATTTTGTGCAGTGTCATACTTAGTGGACACAGAATAGCACACAAAAGCAAACCACTGCCCATCTCTGACCACACTGCAGCTGTGTGTAGCTGTGGTCATCTAGAAATGCTCCTGCCATTCAGCATGGGTCAATCTCAAATGCTAAATCAGCTTATTAAAACTTGTTCAAGTGAAAATAATTCTACAGGCTTGCAAGGGTATGGTTTCTCTTGGACTAGGTTTCTGTTGTGAGCTGGAGACAATCAGAAGTATGTTGTCTATTTCTGGCCCCATCTATTGATAGAAATTCCTTGCAAGTAATTTCTCTCCTTCTTCAGAGAGACTATGTTTGAATAATGTATAGAAATTTTACTTCTTAAGGCTCTGAACCTCGTAACTTAGCCAATGATTCTGTAGCTCCATGCTGCTACAGTGTTGGCTAGTACAGAGCATAACAATGAGATAGAATAAGCCATAAATCACATTGCTGGAGCTTAGACATGATTAAGATTTTGTGAATGAAATAGCAGCCTTTTTTTTTTTTTATTTTTTTTTTGGTCACTGTTTTCCTCACAGAAGATGGGAAAACTCAAGTGTGAGTTTTGGGTAGTGGGACAAAGGAACTGTGGGGCTGATAGAGCACCCAAACTTCCAAAAAACATCTTCTCAGTTTCAAGTGGTTGGTGAGCTCTGTACTGAAACTAAGACCTAAGCTCAGGACTGTGAGCTGGTCCACAGACATTTCTACTCATTGTGAGAGTGCATAGCATTTCCTGAACCCCACCAGTGTAATTTCTGACTCTGTAAGACTTGAGAGGTTTTTCTGTGAACTTTTGCCCTCCGTTTGTAAGAAAGGTACAAATTTGAAAGGCTACCCAGCTGGGAAAATTGCATAATTATTTCAATGCGATAAGAATAGGAGAGAGAAAGGGTGAAATGTGAGGGAAGGTTCTTCTTTTGTCTGTGCCTGCCTCCAGGAGCATGGGATTTGGACAAAATCAATCTCTGCAAAGACAGAAAAATTTGTTGGGTTAGAGTCAAACATATAATTCAAAAAATTTCATGTTAACCTATCATTTGATGAAATGTAACAAACTGTGTTTTATTGGAGGCATTAAACACTGTTCAAATGCATGGGAAATAGACACTATCTTCTGAAAAAGAACTTTGGTACTACAGGATGGAAAAGCAAAATACACAGGTGAGCAGAAAGGTCTGTGCAGTTGTGTGGCCTCTCCCACTGATGACTGTGAGAAGATAAACAGCACCTGCAGAATACAGGGACTGTCACCCCATTCCTCATCACGGCAATTATAATTGGAGTGTTGGAGATGGCCATGATTCTGCAATACAAAATTCTTTTGCTTTTATTAGAAAGATATGGACTATTATCAAGTCTTTAAATCCACACAATGAAGGAGTTAACTTCTTGGAGTATCCAAGTTAGTTTCAGAAAATTTACTTCTTTTTTCTGAGGACACAGAAATCTTAAGATCCTTTTTCCATTACAAAATGGAAAAAAAAAAGGAACATTAAAAAAGCAGTGCTTGCTTCACTTTATCTCTTTTTTAACACTTTTCCCACAGGGAATATGAGATGTATTTTTTCTACTATTCTTGCAATGATTTTTAAGCAGTTCATTTTTAATTTCAAAATTGTTCTTTGACTTTGATGAAAAAAATCTGCTAAAATGAGAAAGAAATTCCTATTTTAGACTGGAAGGGCTTAAAAAGGTTTTGTAGAAACAGAAGAGTTATTGTAGGTACAAGCAAAATATTTCACACAGTCATGTCAGAAAGCAAAAAGAATTGTATGGGGGCAAATTATGTGTTTGAAGACGGCTGCAGAGTGGAAAGGAAATGGTAGCTGATGGGAAAATGAGTAGGCAGAAAAAGAGCTTTCTTTGTGAAGTATTGAAAGCAAAGTGTTGCGGTGAACTTGATATTTTTTAAGGATTGGGAAGATAGAAGATATTTTCAGCGTTACGGCTGAAGACCTAAAGAAAATATTCCACCTGAATATGAGGAAGAACTTTATTCTGCAGGTGAATTGTGGAACAGGTTGCCCAGGGATGTTATGGAGTCTCCCTCATTGGAGATATTTGAGACTTGCCTGGGCAAAATCCTGTGTTTTGTGCTCTGGGATGACCCTGCTGGAGCAGGGAGATCGGACCAGATCATCTTCTGTGGTCCCTTTCAACCTGACCCATTCTGTGACCCAAACACAAAGATGAAGGAAATGAATACTCAGAGGTAGATGTCAGAGGGAATTAAAGACATTTCCACAACCCAAGGTGGGTCACTCTCTTTGTAGAAAATTGTCTTTTCAGAGAGAGAGAACTTGTGAGAACTTTCACTGGCATGGATTGATAGAGGGAAAATGAGAGTATAGTGGAAAGAGACCTCCAAACCAGCATGCTGTACCAATCTTTGACTTCAAAGCTAATTAGTTACTGATCTTTAAGATCTTATTTTTCTGCTGGTTCACAGATTTTATCTTTTCAATTCACTTGTACGAGTGAGAATGTGAACTCTGGAAGCATGTCAGGGAAGGTGTTTGCTTTCATGACACATTTAAGGCTGGCATGTGAAACTGAGATAGAAAACCCTCTTTTCCATGGCAGTATCTGAGGAAAAGCACATAGCAATGATAAGCTCAGTAAGAAACAGTTAATTTGCAGTAGCACAGCTGCACTATCAATATGCTGAGGTAGATGGCTTCTAAAGACATTGTTTCTGACTTTCATGTACATTACCTGTTAGGTGACACTTCTGAATCAGATCCTTAGCAAAATGCCATGTCAGTGCATGAGTAGTGAATCCAGCTGCTTTTTATGTTTTGTGTGCCCCTCCAAGTTTTCACAGTCTTCCTTGGCCTCAGTCAGGCCTCTACTTTCTTCATTTTTTACTAAAAATGCCTGACCTTCCAACGTAGTAGGCTAGGTTTGCCTATTGCATTATGCTCTGGCCCCAGAAAATAACCGTTCAGATTAAGTTGCTACACTAGTCCTTTTACAAGAAAGTGGGCATAGGATGGAGAGCTGTTGGCAAAGTAGTGTGTTTTCCCTCCTAGATTTTGAAAATTGAGAATATCTTGTATGGAAAAGCATATGGAGCCAACACTCACTGCTGTTTGCGCAGTGTGTGGTGGTTATTTAGATACCTGAAGGGAAGTAACCTTATGAATAAACTGTGCTGACTGTCTACATGCCAGTCCCTCTGGACCTGCTGTGTCGTGATCTCATTAAAGTGTCATTTAGCTTTCATTAAGGCAGAAAGAAAATACAGGAGTGGCTGTCAATCTAAGTCTGTTTTGCAATTCCAGGGCCAAATCCTTTTCACCTCACTGGAACAAGTTATTCCACTGAAACCAGTGAAGTATTTATGTTAAAATTTGCTCTTGATCAGTGTGGAATGACCTGATACTGCTGCTAAGCTAATTGAGCTTCTCTCTACTGAACCTCAGCAAAGTTCAACAGATGTGAAGCTGTCTTCTTGTAGAGTGGTAAGTACACCCTCCTTCCTCACTGCAGAACTCCTCAGGTCTCAGGTGGGTGAGTCTGAAATGATGGCTGACCCTATTGATCTAATTTGCTCTAAAAGGAATAAGGGATGATTTCTGAAGTCATACTTTGTGATCTCTTGCTCTCCCATCTGTCCCCGCAGGAATTCACTCTGGTACACAGCCTGACACTCAAGCCCTGCTGGCAGCCAGCTGAGGTGTCGAGTGGAAATCACAAGTAATGGCAAGTTATTTTACACTGAGGCTTAATATAGCAGAGGAAAACAAATCTATTAAGTAGTCTTCTAGTGAAAAACAAGAGCTGACAGTTGCAAAGCACTACAAGAAGAAGCAAGTAAAGCATTAAGCATTATTTGATCTAGAACTGTTATTTCATTTTGCTTGTTGGTTCTGACAATTAAAGTGCTTAATTATATCAAAGAACAATTTTAATGGTGGAAAATTCTAGTGATATCAGACACATAACTGAAAAACATTCCAGCCATTTGTGCAAAGGATCTAACTTCTAAGGCATTTGGATAAAATGTAACTATAGGCATCATACCTTATACATCCATGTGCATTTGTGATTTGGACTGGGAAATTGCAATTATTCCCCAAGAATGAGGAATACACAGTAAGTATGTGGCATAAACTTGCTTTGATTAAGTCCCCGCTCTTAGAACACACTGCCCATCATGACTGCCTATAGGATAGTGAGGTGAATAGTGAGGTGCATTATGTGTTACCCTACTCATCTATTCAAACCAGCTTTTCTAAATGGTTTCTTATGTGGTAACCAAGCCCTGATGAGGTCTGACAGCCTTAATGCTGAGTGTCGTTCAGGAATAAATAAAGGTTTCCTATTCTGGACTGCTTTCAAGTCAAAGACTCATCCTGTAATGATATGTACTGGTGTCTCCAGCATTCAAGCAAGACTCTAAAGACATTGCTGGCACACAACCCGTGTCTAGGTAAAAAGCAGAAAAACAATGCAGTGAGTGACATGAGAAGGGAGTCAATGATAAAAGCATGGACTGATGTGTTGGAAACGAGAGAAATGTCATGGTTGAAATTCTAATTCTGTTGAAGTTAATGAAAGCATTGGCACTGATTTAAATAGGTCAGAATTTCATCAGTCTCCACACTTACCAAAGAATCTTATTATTCCTGACTGGCAATTTCCTTTAAGCATTAGTATAAAAATGGACATTGATGGGCCAGAATACAGATTTTTTTGAAGAATGCGCTTTGACTATCAAGGGTAATCCAGAAAAAAAAAGTAAGATATTTGTTAATATAAATGGAAAAAACATGGAAACAAGCTTCCCAAAATGTATCTCTCTTTGGCTTGAGCTGGTGATTAATTTGGGAAAAAAAGGTGAAAAAAGTGATTTTGAAATTTTTCAAACAAAACACTTTAAACTAATAATCCCATACTGAATTTTTCCTCCCATTTATTGTTTTTAAATATGAATCAGTATGAGAATGAAATGGTACATTTAGCTTTACCAGATACAAAATATATGTGTGTGTGCATGCGTATATATATGTATATATAAATACACACGCAAATAAAATCCTGAAAGATACATACTTTGTTTTATTAATATTATAATCGCATCCTTAAAGGCTTGAAGTACAGGGATTAGGGCATTACAAGAGCTGCTCACAACATCATTTCTGGGCATTTGGAGGAGACAAGGGAATACAGAGACTGACTCTGCCCCGGCTTTTCCTCTGACCTTAAAAGTTGTGTTGGGTAGGATGGGTTTGCCTGCCCTCTGAGCCGTGTTTCAAGTACTAAACTTGATATAAAGGGCTCGACTTCACTCTAACAACCTCTTCTGATAGAGACGAGGGGGTTTTGATAGTGAGACTGCTCTCATGGCAAGAGAGGGTCACTTTCAGATCTTTTGACTCCCTCACATGCTCTTTTCTACAACAGTGTCCGACATTACTTGCAAGGCTCTTTGTGGACAGAAAGACCAGGTCACAGGTCCCATGGATTAATTCACTGCCATAGTGTAGCTGACTACACCTTTGGGACCGCAGTAGAAATTTGGACATGTAAAGAATCTCCTTCCTGTTCTGCTTTTGTCAGCACAATGCTGCTCTGGGACACAGCAGATTTCTTCAGAAAGGTTTGGCAATTATACATAATACCTTATAGTGCAACTTCTTGGCCCCCATTCCTATTAGGGTATTCTTGCAGTGCAACTTTGTAAATTAAATTTATTCAGAAGAGATTAATCTGCCTTTGAATTATACAGCACACACATATGATAGTAATAAAAGCTGCAGGATAATTTATTCGCTGGTGATGCAAATGGGAAAGGAACTTTGCCTGTCTTACCCTTCCCTCCACTCTTCTGCCAAACAGGAAATACTGGTGGGTGGACAGAGCTGAAAGTTGTCACTAGTTTGAAAAACTGGAATTTGGAGAGCTTGTGAAAAATTCTTCAGAACTGGGTTTGCTTCTTTTTCTTCTCTGATCCCTGGGAGGACACATTTCTCAGTAGTATTTTCATGTGACTTCTCAAAGAAATCCACCAAAATGGGACTTTCTTGAGGGGCACCATTCTCTTCAGGCCTGAAAAGCCAACATCTGCCTGGGCAGTGTGGCTGTGTCCCATGGAGCCAGATGTGTGAAGTCCAATTTGAGATGTGCCAGCAATTTGTGAAAACTCATGCTGTTGCTACGCATGCTACATCCCTCTGCCCAGACTGCTTATGAGCTCGGTGTTGGTTTCCAGGGCTGCCAATCAAACAGCTTTCACCAGAACTAAAGTGACTTGAAAGAATCAAAAGAAAAATACCCCTAATTTTTCAAAAGAGATTGTTTGCAGTGTGAAAGCTAATAATTTAAAATTCAGACATTAATCCAAACCTGTAACCTTTAGCAAGAGCACAATTTACTTGTTATCTATCACCTAAATGAATGCACATATAATTTTTTTTTCAGTTCAAACACAGATGAAGTTCAGATGTTTAATTGGAGCTAGTAATTTCAAATTTTACCATGAAAAGCAGGAATATAATCTTCTAGTTCAGAGAGATGGACCTTTTTTCCTTTAGTACTTGGAAAAACACTGCACGCTGTTTTTTTAAGTCTGGGTATTAGTTTTAGAGGCTTCATCGCTCCCTTTAAGGACTGCTTGACTCCTCAAACATTTATGAAGTTCAGTAAATGGCTGATGAAAATTGATCATGCTTTGAATGGATGCTGTGTAATGGGTGATTTTCACAATAATGTGGTGTGATTCAATAATAGGCAGGTAATTCCTCCTTTAACTTCCTCACTCCTGGGTGAAAGCCCTACTCATGTGTCCTCAAAAGCCTACCCTAGGCATGGAGCAGGTTAAGCCTGTCTCACAAGGCAAAGTGGGCTGTCCCAGACACATTTTATAAAAAATCCTGTCCTTAGGATTTTTTCTTCTGGGAAGCTGAGAGGCTTCAGGAACAAAATGTAAACAATAATTATCTGCTGCTGTGGAATGCAACAGGTGCATCTTTGATTGGTCTTGTGGTTGTTTTTAATTAATTGCCAGTCACAGTCCAGCTGTCTTGGACTCTCTCGGTCAGTCACAAGATTTTATTATCATTCAATTCTCTCCTTTCCTTGCAAGCATTCCGATGAAATCCTTTCTTCTATTCTTTTAGTATAGTTTTAATATAATATATATATCATAAAATAATAAATCAAGCCTTCTGAAACATGGAGTCAGATCCTTGTCTCTTCCCTCTTCCTGGGACCCCTGTGAACACCACCACAGTGGGCATGTCATGCAAAGATAGTATAGAAAAATCACATGAAGGATTTATTGACACAGACATCAGAAATGGGAGCAGTCTGCGATTTGGGGCAGGTGTGGGGAAGGGGATGCATCAATAAAAGCAAATCAGCTGCTGTCTGCTGAGAGAGAGGTAAAACCCTTCCTTCTCAACCGAAAAACAAACGAACAAACAAAATTAAAACAAACAAACAGAAGAGAGTAGGCAGTGTTTATCTGCACTGACCTCGAGTGCCCTGCTGCACAAGGCCCTGGGGAGGAAAGCCCAGCAAACCCTTTGGATCCTTTGGAGGATCACGTCCAGAGCAGCAGCAGCTGCCACCTCAGCAGTGGCTGGTGTAGTCAGATGCCTGACTGACACATGCCTGTCAGGATGATAAACCCAAGAGGGAGGTGAAATGTCTCCCCCGCTACCAGCTTTTCAGAAGATAAAAATATGACCAGAAGGACTATGACTAGCTTTAGAAATTCTTGGAAGTGAACGCTGAACCAGATAAGGGGCTTAAAAGCAGAGATTTGCTATCTGTGGGCTAATCTGGCAGGTGAGATAGGGCGCATCCACTGCTGCTGATGCTGCTGGTACTGTACACCCGAGATAAGGCTGTGTGGCACAGGAGCAGCTCTGCTTGCAGTCCCACCACCTTTCATGCAGCCCTTTAAACCAGAAAAATCTCTGACTCCTTTCCAAAGCTTCTCCTGCCTTCTGCTCTGCATTCTCCACTCTCTCCTCATCCTGCAGGAAGGCCCCTTCCTCCAGATTTGTCACTGCTGGCAAAGGCTGTGGGAAAAGCCCAAGGCAGTGTTTTTCCCAAGAAAGGGCATTTGTGCCCTCCCCCAGTTCTTCCTTTTAATACTACTTCATTCTGGATGTTTAAAACATTATATTGGGAATACTGTTTACAATATACAACACCAGAAATATTGTTTATTTTCTGGATGAAGCTGTAATTTTCTCCAGTCAAGGATGTGCAAGTGCTAAAAAAAGGAATGTTAAACCAGGTTGTATTTTTTACCTTTGCTTCTTAGAAACTGCTGAATTAAAGAGTGAAAATTTTTTTATTTCTTTTCTGTTTCTTGAAAAAATTTATTAATGAACAATGTACCATGTGGGAAATCCTGTAGAAGAAAAGAAAAAAAAAACTCCATTCATTTGCTAAGCAGCCTGAAAAATGAAAAGCAAGCATAAGCATATCCTGTACCAGATTTCCTCAGGGAAAATCAAATTTGGGAGAGGAAGTTAGAAGTAAAAATAAGAACAGATTTACTAAACATCTCTAAATTGCTTTATCTCTTTGGCAGATAAACAACAAAACCAATTTTGCATTAATAGAGGCAGATATGAGGTGGAAATCTGAGAAAGAGCTTTTGAGCCTTCTCCCCAAAGACTGATGTCTTTGCAAGCCATGCTATTAGAGTTGGATCACTCCCAATTGTCATCTGCAGAAACTACAAGTCACACAAAGTTCCATAAATAGTGCTGAACAAGGTACAATCTAACACAGATTAAAGATTTAAGAAAGAAAATGTTAAGTGAAGCCATAATACTTATCTTAAAAGATTATATTTGACTTTGCTATCCAAAGTATCGAAAGTGTCCATTTAGGCCAGTGAATTTTTCATTGATCCTTGCTGAGATAAAAACAAAAAAACAAATTTAAAAAAATGGACATATTTTATGTAAAGGTAATCTAGCAATGTTCTAAAGAAAAGAACTTTAAAGAATGATGTGTTCTCAAAATTCACTACATTTCGGGGATTCAGAAGAATCCAGAGATGGGAGGAATTTGTAGAGGTTTATTTTCTCCATCACTAGTCTAGGTGTTATCATTCCCACAGATATCTGTCTAGCTCATTTTATGTTCTTTCTTCATGGAGTGCCTCAACCACTTCCTTTGCCTTGCAACCCACAAGGTTTTCCTGGTGTGTCTCTGGGCTCCTCCTTGCTCTTTGGCCATGGGACTATCTCTTGTCCTGCCTGCCACAAAAATAGACACAGGAGTGTTTCTTTCCTCTGTTGCCTATTTGCAGAGGGGAATTTTTGTCCAGCTAACCTGGATTGTGCTTATTAGTAGTCCAATTTCCCTAGTCTTGCCTCCCTTGTTTTTTTGTGCAGTCCCTAATCATTCTCAGAGAGTTCTTCTCAATCTTGTCCAAAGGGTTCATTTTTTTGTCTTGTTTTTCTCCATCACTAATATCACCAGTAGGTGGATAGAGCACTTCAGGCAACATCTCTTTGGTACCATACCAATACAATATTGATATGGGTTTGTTTTTTCTGCACTAAAAAACTCCTTTTCACTTAGATTCTAAATAACAATGCCACAAATCCTTTTCTTAGAACTGCACACATGTTAATAGTACTTCTATGCATAGAGAGCAGTCTAATCACCCATCAAAATGAAGGTACAGCACAACTGTAAAAGTTTGAGGAAAAATGATCTAAAGTAGCTTCTCTGTGAAAATCAAGGAATCCTATTAGGAAACTAGGATGATAGGATGAATGTATCTAAGAAAGGCATACAGTTGACCTCTGTCATATCACAAGTATCATAGAAAAGGGGAAGAGACTTATTTTTCTCTTTTCCAGAGTAAGAACTAGTGAAAATCAAATTAAATGGCAAGAATTACACTCAAAATCACTAGACATTGTTTGTAATGTACTGTGAAGTAGAGCTCCTAGTATTTCTTGCCACAATATGTTTTGGATGGAAGAAAAAGATATGCTGGTTCAGAAAGGCCACCAAACAATTCCCAAAGAAAAGTATAAAGAGATCACCCTCTTCTTAGACACTCCTTGAAACACAATCTGGATTTTTTTAACCATTCTTTCCTAGGGATCTATCTTTGACCACTTTTATAGATGAAATGTGGCTGACTGTATTTTTTTGTTTCCAGTGCATGGAAGTACTGTCAGAATCACAAAATCACAGAATCACAGAATAATGAGGTTGGAAGAGACCTCTAAGATCAATGAGTCCAACCTATGCTCTAATACTTCAACTAGACTATAGCAACATATACCATGTCCAGTCTTTTTTTAAACACATCCAGAGATGGTGATTCTACCACCTCCCTGGGAAGAGCATTCCACGACTTTATTGTTCTTTCCATGAATTTTTTTTTCCTAATATCCAACCTATACCTTCCCTGATGTAGCTTGAGACTGTGTCCTCTAGAATATAGCTTTTCAGGTATACTTCCCTAGTCTGATTAGGGAAAAATTGTATAAAATAGTCAAAATCATGTCTAATGTCAAGATAAATCACACCTATTGTTTCTCCTTTATTTGCCAGATCTGCTGCCCTGTCAGAGAAAATATTGATATTGACTTGACAGAATTTGCTCCTGAAAAATCCATATATATTATTATTCATCACTTTGATTTCATTTATATGCTTGTAATAATTTTTTCATTTAGCTGTTCCAATACTTCTCTTGAAAATGAAATGAAGTAGGTATGTATGTGGTTTCCTATGTCTCTTTTTTCTCCTCTTTCTTGAAAATAGATGCCACATCTGCCCACTTCAGACTTTTCACCTTTTCCCATGTCTTAAAATGTAACTGCTAATGACTTGGTGATTCAACAAAGCTGCTCTTTAAAATTATTTACGATGACAGTGTGTCAAGACTTGCCATTTTGAAAAAAATCTTTCTGATTTTAGACATGACTTTCATACTTTCTTTGAGCAATATCTTAAAACTTTTCATCTCAGTTGCCTCAAAGACCAATTTTTTATTGCCTCTTTTCTATAAATATATTTATAAATTCAGCCACTAGTGGAACATTATCTATGCCCCTACCTGCTACTCTTGGCGCAACATTGCAATTTTAAGCTTGTCCTTAGTAATCTAAATAATCTATTTCCCCCGCCTGCATACTTTGCTGTGATGTTTAAGACACATGGACACCTCATTTGGCAAAGGTAATTCCTTGCAATGCTTCATACCTTTCTTTCACAGTGGAGTAATTTATGTTGGTGCCCTTTTCCAGGAGACCCCTGCTTTTCAACCCGTTTTCTTCATTACCTATTCTTTCATAAGACCTCACAGGACAGTTTTGTGAATTTTTTGTTGACTTTGAGGTTTGTCTGTATCATCATTCCACTGCACCACAAATGCTTCTGCAGGATCTGTTGCTACAATGGTTGTTCCTTTCTATTAATGGGGACTGTGTCAGAATGATGGTAGAAAATGTTCATTTTTTTATGAGTAACAACCAGAATAACAATTTTTCATTCAAGGAAATATGACTGCTCTCTTCGAGTCCGGCCAAACTAACTATTCACAGGAAGGGGGAACTGCAGTAGAGTTGGGTAGCTCTTATCCCTGAGAATCACTCATGAGAGAAAAACTTAAACCTGGAATAAACAGATTCTCTTTACTTTTGATTTTCCACTTTTCTCTATTTTTACAATTTCTTTTTTGCTTTAGTGTGCATTCCCTCACAACTTTTCTGCTGGGGTTGTACTTTTATGCCCATAATATATTCACTGTCTCAGTTACATCAGCATGTGCCAGGGCAACATACCCAGAGAAGCCCATGGCAACAGCTACAGGATCTTGGATAGTTTTTGGTGAGCTTTTGTTAAATATTTTTGCAGTCTATTGGAATTATTTAAAACTATGTTACATTTCTTCAAAGCTGCCTACTTCAGAGGATGCACCAGCCTTTTCAGAGCTCCGAGCATTCCATAGCCAGATGTCTCACAGCAAAATGTTTTCTCAGCTGGGTGGGAAATCAGTGAAACTGCAGAAAGCAGGGGTGGGAATAAGCAGCCTAAATGATACACTTATATTCTGATTTCACATGAGAGAATGGCACAAAATTTGGAAGTATGAATCCCCATCTTGCTGCTAATTTACCTTAATAAAATCCAGTTCAAACAGAGCAAATGTAAGCTGACAAACATGGACTACACAGAGTGTTACAATATTTTACTCAGAAGTTATTACAGCTCATCCTGCTTCCAATAATACATTTGTATTACTTCAGGATAATAAATTAATTTTCACTCTCTCTATATATATAATGATACTTATGAATGTCAAATTGTTGTTTCTACTGCAAGGAATTTATGAAACTGAGTTGCATCAGACATGAATAATGACAAAGAGATTTAAAGTAACTGTTATTGGTTGTGAAAAGGTATTGAAAAAAGGGAAACAATCCATATTCACTTGAGGTGGCTTCTGAGCTGTGTCAGTGTGTATCTGATGCTGAATTCCCTGCCTCAAAAGATCATATGAATTAATTTCATTTATCAGTACATTTACATAAAATTGTGAGATGGAGATTGGAGTTATTAAAAAAAAAAAAGATAAATGTTGCACAGAAACTTTGGTGATGAATTAGCACAAGTTTCTTCTATAACTGATCCCCTGGTCTCTTTTAGAGAAGGTGCCTCAAGACTGCAATTTGGGCAGTGGCAAGAGGGACAAAAGAAACAGGACTTTCTACCAAGAAACACCTTGCATTTCTGGCTTTTTTGTCGCTGTGTGCCATGTTTCCTGCAGCAGCATGACCTCCAAGAGCAGCCTGGTGTTAAAGTGCATGGATGGAAGTGGGGCCAAGGTGAAGAAGCTGAATATACTAAAGAGGACTTAAAAGACTGTTTTGGGGTAGTGAGAGAGTGTGGTCTGGCTTCTGTACTGATTTTACACTGATCTTAAATGTACCATGTACATTTTATACTGATTGTAATGTACCACGAGAGCATCCCATACAGAGAGTAAAACTCATATTTTCCTCCAGCTTTGAAAAGAGAAAAAATACAAATATTAATGGACTTGTAGAGTTTACTCAGCTTTCCCAATTCAAAATCTACCACACTGAAGCTGACTTGATTTGTCTCAGTAAGACTTCAGAAATGACAGGACAAGACACACTTGTCCTGTGTCTTAAGTACATGTTCAGAGTAGAAATCAGTATTTTCAGTTCCTCTGCTTCCCAGAAAACAAACAAAAAGCAAAGCTAGTCATAGAATCACTCATAGAATCACAGAAACATTTAGGTTGGAAAGAACCTTTAAGCTCATCAAGTCCAACTACAAATTTATTTCCACTTTTTTTCAAAATTTTTACTTCTAATGTTTCTGCTCAATGTCGGAAACAGAAGGCTTGGCTATGAAACACAGATAATCTATCACAGAAAGCTGTGATGTTTCATAGGAAATAACTCCATGTCTTAGCCTTTCTTGCAACAGAAGAATTTGTTTGGTATATATGATCATTTTTGTCATGGCTACAGCCATTATGAGTAATGTTGCATTTATAGTGATGACCTCTCAGTAGCTGGCTGATATTAAAATTCTGTTAGGGAGAATTACCTGGTTTTACAAATACTTGTAGTTACTGACCAAAGCTATACACTGTCATGGAAGAGAAGTCTTTTTTGAAAAATCATTTGAGAAAATATGTGCCCGTGACTTCTGCTGACCGCAGAGATTGGAAAAATACATTTACCAAAATATTTTTTTCTGTGGATCAACACATTCTCTGCACACTGCTGTGATGGCACCCTAAAGGAAAGGTACATAAAAATAGCACCCTTTTTGATGTCAAGTCTCCAGGCCTAGCTTACTTCACCTGATGGTCTTTCTGTGGCCAAATTCGGACTCACTTAACTTTTTAATTATTACTGACAAATACAAGGTATGATCTGGTACTGAATCCTGGGTACGGTTTTTTTTCTGTATGCACCTTCTTGTGCTAACTGTAGCAAAATTTACATAGCTATTTCTAACCTCTTTTATTCATCTGAATTCCAGATGTATGCTTGTCACTGTATAGAGAGAATTGTGTTCTATTCATTTATGTTCATAGAGGTCTTGTGTAAGGTACTAATGTCTGTACTAAACTTCTGTTTTTGTAGGTAAGACTACAAAAGTGTATGGGAGTACTGAGGATTTGGACATGATAGATCCATTCAGCTTTCCCAGTTTGCCTTCCTGGCCTTTTGGCCTCTCAACACATATTTTTATTCTTTTCATTAAATGCTTTCCCTGAGGTTGGACTCAGAATATCATTTTGTCATCTCCTTCCTCTTTGTGTCAGTACAAATCCCTTTCATTACTTCTTCCTCTGGCACCAGTTAAGGTTGCTCTTGGGCTGGAAAGTCAGTTCCTGTGCGTGCTGTAATCTTTTCCAAAGCCCTTGCCATTTCTCTCCTTCTACCTTCTGTCCTTTAGACACTAGTTCCCAAGAAAGGCCCCTGGGAACACTGGCTGCTGGTCCGTGGACAGCTGGCAGCAAACTTCAATCAGGCTTGTTTCATCATTTCCAGCTCCAAATTACCTTAGAAGAATTTAGGCTCCATGTACCTTGCTCCTAATATTGCTTTCCTTCACACTTATTGGCGCCATTGCCAAAGGAATGTTGTGTGATCCTGTTCGGAAAAGACAGCGATCAGCACTTTTCCAGTTGGAAATTAAATGGGAGGGAGGTGGGAGCAACTGAGTGGATGGGGAAGAGGTTGGGAGGAGGTGGAGGAGGGTGGGCCATTTCCCGATAGAAATGGGAAAAATGCAATTTTGGTCATCTTCTGTTAAGAGGTCTGCTTGGGATATCTGTCCTGTCCTGTCCTGTCCTGTCCTGTCCTGTCCTGTCCTGGAGTAGTTATGGTAAGGGAAAGAAACAAACGAGATTACTTCATTCCAAGCAAAGGTGAGGAGCCAGTCCCTCAGTATGGGAGCCTGGGATGTAGCTGTGAAGGCACAGCAGCTTTAACTGCCCTGCACAGCTGAGCCTGGACTGAAGCCAGGAGCAGCCAGGCTGGGTAAACCTCTGTGGGACGGACTGTGTTTGCCCCTGTGTCTTCCAAGCTCTTGCACCAGATATTTCATCCCTGTTTCGATTTTAGTAGCGTAAGATAAGGAATAAAAAGAAATGGTTTTGACAGAAAGTTGAAACAGAAAAGGCAGATGCAACTTCTCTTTTAGGTTATGCTTATTTTCTATAACAAAATTGCTTCTTTCCAAGTTTACATGACTTTAAATAAGATGTATGCATATAAAAGGTGTTTAATAGGAATCGAATAAATTCAAAATACATGCTTTAACCACCTCTTATTTTTCATATTTTGAAATGGATAAACTTTGTCCCTATTTTCCTCAGCTCTTGACAAGACCCAGCCCAAACACAGTTCAAGTGAAGCAGAGAGCTGAGGAAAATGGCAGTGGCTAAGCTTGGATACCAAACATGGCCACCCGTTTCCTATAGTGGTGCTATAGCTCTTTCCTTCCTTCAGGCCAAAGTTTGGCTTTTATTGTTTTTTACATATGTGGACATCTACAGCATGTAAATATTTTTACCTTTTACCACCAAAGCTGGAAAAAATGCTTTGTATCTGTGAACTATTCTTTAGGCCAGCATAGATTGCTGCAGAGATTGGCAGCAAAGCAGTAACTGCATTAGCAAAGTTTACAATCTGTACAAGTGTTGAGATACAGTGCCCAGCCTTTTCCCCTTTCCCGAGGGAAAGCAGGCTGTCCTTCATTCGCCCAGATCAGGAAGGGATCTCTGCTGGACAAGGCGAAGGATTTCTTCTTTGTGGGCCATGGAAGAGCAGCTGAGCTATTTCTGCCTCATTTGTCAGCTCCTCTCCTCTCCAAACTGATGCCCAGGGTGCTTTCTCTGCAGGGAAGGAAAAAGCTTTTGAGCGCATCTTCCAGCTGACTAGCATAGAAAGCTTTCCATGGAGCCTCTAGCTGGGAGAGCAATGAGCAGCA